>NW_028187365.1:0-64000 GCF_964204655.1 Triturus cristatus
GTGACAAATGCAAAAACAAAAGTTGATGGTCAGAATGCAGAACAATGTCATACATTCACCCCAGTACAGAGATCTGGGCCTAAATCCATTGTGTTTTTGCTCACCATGCCATTCCAGTTTGAACCCAGCCATATGCAAATCAGTCTTGACCCTGTGACTCATGGGAACAGTCCAGCCCGCACTGCCAAGCCAGGTCCTCCCTGGACTGGAATAAGCATCCTAGGACCGGTTTTGGCGTTTCACCCCTCTTCAGCCAGAATAGTTTGATTCCAGTGGCATGGAGAGCCTGGGACTCACGTCTGAGCATACCCGTCCCACTCGGGGTGACACATGCAAAAACAACCGTTGATGGACAGAATGCAGAACAATGTCATACATTCACCCCAGTACAGAGATCTGGGCCTAAATCCATCGTTTTTTTGCTCACCATGTCATTCCAGTTTGAACCCAGCTATATGCAAATCAGTCTTTACCCTGTGCCTCATGGGAACAGTCCAGCCCAAACTGCCAAGCCAGGTCCTCCCTGGACTGGAATAAGCATTTTAGGACCGGTTTCGGGGTTTCACCCCTCTTAAGCCAGAATAGTTTGATTCCAGTGGCATGGAGAGCACGGGACTCACGTCTGAGCATACCCGTCCCACTCGGGGTGACAAATGCAAAAACAAAAGTTGATGGACAGAATGCAGAACAATGTCATACATTCACTCCAGTACAGAGATATGGGCCTAAATCCATTGTTTTTTTGCTCACCATGCCATTCCAGTTTGAACCCAGCCATATGCAAATCAGTATTGACCCTGTGCCTCATGGGAACAGTCCAGCCCGCACTGCCAAGCCAGGTCCTCCCTGGACTGGAATAAGCATCCTAGGACCAGTTTAGGGGTTTCACCCCTCTTCAGCTAGGATAGTTGGATTCCAGTGGCATGGAGAGCACGGGACTCACGTCTGAGCATACCCGTCCCACTCGGGGTGACACATGCAAAAACAACCGTTGATGGACAGAATGCAGAACAATGTCATACATTCACCCCAGTACAGAGATCTGGGCCTAAATCCATCGTTTTTTTGCTCACCATGTCATTCCAGTTTGAACCCAGCTATATGCAAATCAGTCTTGACCCTGTGCCTCATGGGAGCAGTCCAGCCCGAACTGCCAAGCCAGGTCCTCCCTGGACTGGAATAGGCATCCTAGGACCGGTTTCAGGGTTTCACCCCTCTTCAGGCAGGATAGCTTGATTCCAGTGGCATGGAGAGCACGGGACTCACGTCTGAGCATACCCATCCAACTCGGGGTGAAAAATGCAAAAACAACAGTTGGTGGTCAGAATGCAGAACAATGTCATACATTCACCCCAGTACAGAGATCTGGGCCTAAATCCATCGATTTTTGCTCACCATGCCATTCCAGTTTGAACCCAACCATATGCAAATCAGTCTTGACTCTGTGCCTCATGAGAACAGTCCAGCCCAAACTGCCAAGCCAGGTCCTCCCTAGACTGGAATAAGCATCCTAGGACCGGTTTCGGGGTTTCACCCCGCTTCAGCCAGGATAGCTTGATTCCAGTGGCATGGAGAGCACGGGACTCACGTCTGAGCATACCCGTCCCACTCGGGGTGAAAAATGCAAAAACAACAGTTGATGGACAGAATGCAGAACAATGTCATACATTCTCCCCAGTACAGAGATCTGGGCCTAAATCGATCGTTTTTTTGCTCACCATGCCATTCCAGTTTGAACCCAGCCATATGCAAATCAGTCTTGACCCTGTGCCTCATGGGAACAGTCCAGCCCGAAATGCCAAGCCAGGTCCTCCCTGGACTGGAAAAAGCATACTAGGACCAGTTTCGGGGTTTCACCCCTCTTCAGGCAGGATAGCTTGATTCCAGTGGCATGGAGAGCACAGGACTCACATCTGAGCATACCGATCCCACTCAGGGTGACAAATAAAAAAACAACAGTTGATGGACAAAATGCAGAACAATGTCATACATTCACCCCAGTTCAGAGATCTGGGCCTAAATCCATCGTTTTTTTGCTCACAATGCCATTCCAGCTTGAACCCAGCTATATGTAAATCAGTCTTGACCCTGTGCCTCATGGGAACAGTCCAGATCGAACTGCCAAGCCAGGTCCTCCCTGGACTGGAATGAGCATCCTAGGACCGGTTTCGGGGTTTCACCCCTCTTCAGCCAGGATAGCTTGATTCCAGTGGCATGGAGAGCACGGGACTCACGTCTGAGCATACCCGTCCCACTCGGGGTGACAAATGCAAAAACAACAGTTGAAGGACAAAATGCAGAACAATGTCATACATTCACCCCAGTACAGGGATCTGGGTCTAAATCCATCGTTTTTTTGTTCACCATGCCATTCCAGTTTGAACCCAGCCATATGCAAATCAGTCTTGACCCTGTGCCTCATGGGAACAGTCCAGCCCGAACTGCCAAGCCAGGTCCTCCCTAGACTGGAATAAGCATCCTAGGACCGGTTTCGGGGTTTCACCCCTCTTCAGCCTGGATAGCTTGATTCCAGTGGCATGGAGAGCACGGGACTCACGTCGGAGCATACCCGTCCCACTCGGGGTGAAAAATGCAAAAACAACAATTGATGGACAGAATGCAGAACGATGACATACATTCACCCCAGTACAGAGATCTGGGCCTAAATCCATGTTTTTTTTGCTCACCATGCCATTCCAGTTTGAACCCATCCATATGCAAATCAGTCTTGACCCTGTGCCTCATGGGAACAGTCCAGCCCGAACTGCCAACCCAGGTCCTCCCTGGACTGGAATAAGCATCCTAGGACCGGTTTCGGGGTTTCACCCCTCTTCAGGCAGGATAGCTTGATTCCAGTGGCATGGAGAGCACGGGACTCACGTCTGAGCATACCGATCCCACTCGGGGTGACAAATGCAAAAACAACAGTTGATGGACAAAATGCAGAACAATGTTATACATTCACCCCAGCACAGGGATCTGGGTCTAAATCCATCGTTTTTTTGTTCACCATGCCATTCCAGTTTGAACCCAGCCATATGCAAATCAGTCTTGACCCTGTGCCTCATGGGAACAGTCCAGCCCGAACTGCCAAGCCAGGTCCTCCCTAGACTGGAATAAGCATCCTAGAACCGGTTTTGGGGTTTCACCCCTCTTCAGCCAGGATAGCTTGATTCCAGTGGCATGGAGAGCACGGGACTCACGTCGGAGCATACCCGTCCCACTCGGGGTGAAAAATGCAAAAACAACAGATGATGGACAGAATGCAGAACAATGTCATACATTCACCCCAGTACAGAGATCTGGGCCTAAATCCATCGTTTTTTTGCTCACAATGCCATTCCAGCTTGAACCCAGCTATATGTAAATCAGTCTTGACCCTGTGCCTCATGGGAACAGTCCAGATCGAACTGCCAAGCCAGGTCCTCCCTGGACTGGAATGAGCATCCTAGGGCCGGTTTCGGGGTTTCACCCCTCTTCAGCCAGGATAGCTTGATTCCAGTGGCATGGAGAGCACGGGACTCACGTCTGAGCATACCCGTCCCACTCGGGGTGACAAATGCAAAAACAACAGTTGATGGACAAAATGCAGAACAATGTCATACATTCACCCCAGTACAGGGATCTGGGTCTAAATCCATCGTTTTTTTGTTCACCATGCCATTCCAGTTTGAACCCAGCCATATGCAAATCAGTCTTGACCCTGTGCCTCATGGGAACAGTCCAGCCCGAACTGCCAAGCCAGGTCCTCCCTAGACTGGAATAAGCATCCTAGGACCGGTTTTGGGGTTTCACCCCTCTTCAGCCTGGATAGCTTGATTCCAGTGGCATGGAGAGCACGGAACTCACGTCGGAGCATACCCGTCCCACTCGGGGTGAAAAATGCAACAACAACAGTTGATGGACAGAATGCGGAACAATGTCATACATTCACCCCAGTACAGGGATCTGGGTCTAAATCTATCAATTTTTTGCTCACCATGCCATTCCAGTTTGAACCCAGCCATCTGCAAATCAGTCTTGACCCTGTGCCTCATGGGAACAGTCCAGCCCGAACTGCCAAGCCAGGTCCTCCCTGGACTGGAATAAGCATCCCAGGACCGGTTTCAGGGTTTCACCCCTCTTCAGGCAGGATAGCTTGATTCCAGTGGCATGGGGAGTACGGGACTCACGTCTGAGCATACCCATCCCACTCGGGTGACAAATGCAAAAACAACAATTGATGGACAGAATGCAGAACGATGTCATACATTCACCCCAGTACAGAGATCTGGGGCTAAATCCAGGTTTTTTTTGTTCACCATGCCATTCCAGTTTGAACCCAGCCATATGCAAATCAGTCTTGACCCTGTGCCTCATGGGAACAATCCAGCCCGAACTGCCAAGCCAGGTCCTCCCTGGACTGGAATAAGCATCCTAGGACCGGTTTCGGAGTTTCACCCCTCTTCAGGCAGGATAGCTTGATTCCAGTGGCATGTAGAGCACGGGACTCACGTCTGAGCATACCGATCCCATTTGGGGTGACAAATGCAAAAACAACATTTGATGGACAAAATGCAGAACAATGTTATACATTCACCCCAGTACAGAGATCTGGGCCTAAATCCATCGTTTTTTTGCTCACCATGCCATTCCAGTTCAAACCCAGCCATATGCAAATCAGTCCTGACCCTGTGCCTCATGGGAACAGTCCAGCTCGAACTGCCAAGCCAGGTCCTCCCTGGACTGGAATAAGCATCCTAGGACCGGTTTTGGGGTTTCACCCCTCTTCAGCCAGGATAGCTTGATTCCAGTGGCATGGAAAGCACGGGACTCACGTCTGAGCATACCCATCCCACTCGGGCTGACAAATGCAAAAACAACAGTTGATGGACAGAATGCGGAACAATGTCATACATTCACCCCAGTACAGGGATCTGGGTCTAAATCCATCGTTTTTTTGTTCACCATGCCATTCCAGTTTGAACCCCGCCATATGCAAATCAGTCTTGACCCTGTGCCTCATGGGAACAGTCCAGCCCGAACTGCCAAGCCAGGTCCTCCCTAGACTGGAATAAGCATCCTAGGACCGGTTTCGGGGTTTCACCCCTCTTCAGCCAGGATAGCTTGATTCCAGTGGCATGGAGAGCACGGGACTCACGTCAGAGCATACCCGTCCCACTCGGGGTGAAAAATGCAAAAACAACAGTTGATGGACAGAATGCAGAACAATGTCATACATTCATCCCAGTACAGAGATCTGGGCCTAAATCCATCGTTTTTTTGCTCACCATGCCATTCCAGCTTGAACCCAGCTATATGTAAATCAGTCTTGACCCTGTGCCTCATGGGAACAGTCCAGCTCAAACTGCTAAGCCAGGTCCTCCCTGGACTGGAATGAGCATCCTAGGACCGGTTTCGGGGTTTCACTTCTCTTCAGCCAGGATAGCTTGATTCCAGTGGCATGGAGAGCACGGGACTCACGTCTGAGCATACCCGTCCCACTCGGGGTGACGAATGCAAAAACAACAGTTGATGGACAAAATGCAGAACAATGTCATACATTCACCCCACTACAGAGATCTGGGCCTAAATCCATTGTTTTTTTGTTCACCATGCCATTCCAGTTTGAACCCAGCCATATGCAAATCAGTCCTGACCCTGTGCCTCATGGAAACAGTCCAGCTCGAACTGCCAAGCCAGGTCCTCCCTGGACTGGAATAAGCATCCTAGGACCGGTTTCGGGGTTTCACCCCTCTTCAGCCAGGATAGCTTGATTCCAGTGGCATGGGAAGCACGGCACTCATGTCTGAGCATACCCATCCCACTCGGGGTGACAAATGAAAAAACAACAGTTGATGGACAGAATGCAGAACAATGTCATACATTCACCAGAGTGCAGAGATCTGGGCCTAAATCGATCGTTTTTTTGCTCACCATGCCATTCCAGTTTGAACCCAGCCATATGCAAATCAGTCTTGACCCTGTGCCTCATGGGAACAGTCCAGCCCGAAATGCCAAGCCAGGTCCTCCCTGGACTGGAAAAAGCATCCTAGGACCAGTTTCGGGGTTTCACCCCTCTTCAGGCAGGATAGCTTGATTCCAGTGGCATGGAGAGCACAGGACTCACATCTGAGCATACCGATCCCACTCAGGGTGACAAATGAAAAAACAACAGTTGATGGACAAAATGCAGAACAATGTCATACATTCACCCCAGTTCAGAGATCTGGGCCTAAATCCATCGTTTGTTTACTAACCATGCCATTCCAGTTTGAACCCAGCCATATGCAAATCAGTCCTGACTCTGTGCCTCATGGGAACAGTCCAGCTCGAACTGCCAAGCCAGGTCCTCCCTGGACTGGAATAAGCATCCTAGGACCGGTTTTGGGGTTTCACCCCTCTTCAGCCAGGATAGCTTGATTCCAGTGGCATGGAAAGCACGGGACTCACGTCTGAGCATACCCGTCCCACTCGGGGTGACAAATGCAAAAACAACAGTTGATGGACAGAATGCAGAACAATGTCATACATTCACCCCAGTACAGAGATCTGGGCCTTAATCCATCCATTTTTTGCTCACCATGCCATTCCAGTTTGAACCCAGCCATATGCAAATCAGTCTTGACCCTGTGCCTCATGGGAACAGTCCAGCCCGAACTGCCAAGCCAGGTCCTCCCTGGACTGGAATAAGCATCCCAGGAGCGGTTTTGGTGTTTCACCCCTCTTCAGGCAGGATAGCTTGATTCCAGTGGAATGGAGAGCACGGGACTCACGTCTGAGCATACCCATCCCACTCGGGGTGACAAATGCAAAAACAACAATTGATGGACAGAATGCAGAACGATGACATACATTCACTCCAGTACAGAGATCTGGGCCTAAATCCATGTTTTTTTTGCTCACCATGCCATTCCAGTTTGAACCCATCCATATGCAAATCAGTCTTGACCCTGTGCCTCATGGGAACAGTCCAGCCCGAACTGCCAACCCAGGTCCTCCCTGGACTGGAATAAGCATCCTAGGACCGGTTTCGGGGTTTCACCCCTCTTCAGGCAGGATACCTTGATTCCAGTGGCATGGAGAGCACGGGACTCACGTCTGAGCATACCGATCCCACTCGGGGTGACAAATGCAAAAACAACAGTTGATGGACAAAATGCAGAACAATGTTATACATTCACCCCAGCACAGGGATCTGGGTCTAAATCCATCGTTTTTTTGTTCACCATGCCATTCCAGTTTGAACCCAGCCATATGCAAATCAGTCTTGACCCTGTGCCTCATGGGAACAGTCCAGCCCGAACTGCCAAGCCAGGTCCTCCCTAGACTGGAATAAGCATCCTAGGACCGGTTTTGGGGTTTCACCCCTCTTCAGCCAGGATAGCTTGATTCCAGTGGCATGGAGAGCACGGGACTCACGTCGGAGCATACCCGTCCCACTCGGGGTGAAAAATGCAAAAACAACAGTTGATGGACAGAATGCAGAACAATGTCATACATTCACCCCAGTACAGAGATCTGGGCCTAAATCCATCGTTTTTTTGCTCACAATGCCATTCCAGCTTGAACCCAGCTATATGTAAATCAGTCTTGACCCTGTGCCTCATGGGAACAGTCCAGATCGAACTGCCAAGCCAGGTCCTCCCTGGACTGGAATGAGCATCCTAGGGCCGGTTTCGGGGTTTCACCCCTCTTCAGCCAGGATAGCTTGATTCCAGTGGCATGGAGAGCACGGGACTCACGTCTGAGCATACCCGTCCCACTCGGGGTGACAAATGCAAAAACAACAGTTGATGGACAAAATGCAGAACAATGTCATACATTCACCCCAGTACAGGGATCTGGGTCTAAATCCATCGTTTTTTTGTTCACCATGCCATTCCAGTTTGAACCCAGCCATATGCAAATCAGTCTTGACCCTGTGCCTCATGGGAACAGTCCAGCCCGAACTGCCAAGCCAGGTCCTCCCTAGACTGGAATAAGCATCCAAGGACCGGTTTCGGGGTTTCACCCCTCTGCAGCCTGGATAGCTTGATTCCAGTGGCATGGAGAGCACGGGACTCACGTCGGAGCATACCCGTCCCACTCGGGGTGAAAAATGCAACAACAACAGTTGATGGACAGAATGCAGAACGATGTCATACATTCACCCCAGTACAGAGATCTGGGCCTAAATCCAGGTTTTTTTTGTTCACCATGCCATTCCAGTTTGAACCCAGCCATATGCAAATCAGTCTTGACCCTGTGCTTCATGGGAACAGTCCAGCCCGAACTGCCAAGCCAGGTCCTCCCTGGACTGGAATAAGCATCCTAGGACCGGTTTCGGGGTTTCACCCCTCTTCAGGCAGGATAGCTTGATTCGAGTGGCATGTAGAGCACGGGACTCACGTCTGAGCATACCGATCCCATTTGGGGTGACAAATGCAAAAACAACAGTTGATGGACAAAATGCAGAACAATGTTATACATTCACCCCAGTACAGAGATCTGGGCCTAAATCCATCGTTTTTTTGCTCACCATGCCATTCCAGTTCAAACCCAGCCATATGCAAATCAGTCCTGACCCTGTGCCTCATGGGAACAGTCCAGCTCGAACTGCCAAGCCAGGTCCTCCCTGGACTGGAATAAGCATCCTAGGACCGGTTTTGGGGTTTCACCCCTCTTCAGCCAGGATAGCTTGATTCCAGTGGCATGGAAAGCACGGGACTCACGTCTGAGCATACCCGTCCCACTCGGGCTGACAAATGCAAAAACAACAGTTGATGGACAGAATGCGGAACAATGTCATACATTCACCCCAGTACAGGGATCTGGGTCTAAATCCATCGTTTTTTTGTTCACCATGCTATTCCAGTTTGAACCCCGCCATATGCAAATCAGTCTTGACCCTGTGCCTCATGGGAACAGTCCAGCCCGAACTGCCAAGCCAGGTCCTCCCTAGACTGGAATAAGCATCCTAGGACCGGTTTCGGGGTTTCACCCCTCTTCAGCCAGGATAGCTTGATTCCAGTGGCATGGAGAGCACGGGACTCACGTCAGAGCATACCCGTCCCACTCGGGGTGAAAAATGCAAAAACAACAGTTGATGGACAGAATGCAGAACAATGTCATACATTCATCCCAGTACAGAGATCTGGGCCTAAATCCATCGTTTTTTTGCTCACCATGCCATTCCAGCTTGAACCCAGCTATATGTAAATCAGTCTTGACCCTGTGCCTCATGGGAACAGTCCAGCTCGAACTGCTAAGCCAGGTCCTCCCTGGACTGGAATGAGCATCCTAGGACCGGTTTCGGGGTTTCACTTCTCTTCAGCCAGGATAGCTTGATTCCAGTGGCATGGAGAGCACGGGACTCACGTCTGAGCATACCCGTCCCACTCGGGGTGACAAATGCAAAAACAACAGTTGATGGACAAAATGCAGAACAATGTCATACATTCACCCCACTACAGAGATCTGGGCCTAAATCCATCGTTTTTTTGTTCACCATGCCATTCCAGTTTGAACCCAGCCATATGCAAATCAGTCCTGACCCTGTGCCTCATGGAAACAGTCCAGCTCGAACTGCCAAGCCAGGTCCTTCCTGGACTGGAATAAGCATCCTAGGACCGGTTTCGGGGTTTCACCCCTCTTCAGCCAGGATAGCTTGATTCCAGTGGCATGGGAAGCACGGCACTCATGTCTGAGCATACCCATCCCACTCGGGGTGACAAATGTGAAAACAACAGTTGATGGACAGAATGCAGAACAATGTCATACATTCACCAGAGTGCAGAGATCTGGGCCTAAATCGATCGTTTTTTTGCTCACCATGCCATTCCAGTTTGAACCCAGCCATATGCAAATCAGTCTTGACCCTGTGCCTCATGGGAACAGTCCAGCCCGAACTGCCAAGCCAGGTCCTCCCTGGACTGGAAAAAGCATCCTAGGACCAGTTTCGGGGTTTCACCCCTCTTCAGGCAGGATAGCTTGATTCCAGTGGCATGGAGAGCACAGGACTCACATCTGAGCATACCGATCCCACTCAGGGTGACAAATGAAAAAACAACAGTTGATGGACAAAATGCAGAACAATGTCATACATTCACCCCAGTTCAGAGATCTGGGCCTAAATCCATCGTTTGTTTACTAACCATGCCATTCCAGTTTGAACCCAGCCATATGCAAATCAGTCCTGACTCTGTGCCTCATGGGAACAGTCCAGCTCGAACTGCCAAGCCAGGTCCTCCCTGGACTGGAATAAGCATCCTAGGACCGGTTTTGGGGTTTCACCCCTCTTCAGCCAGGATAGCTTGATTCCAGTGGCATGGAAAGCACGGGACTCACGTCTGAGCATACCCGTCCCACTCGGGGTGACAAATGCAAAAACAACAGTTGATGGACAGAATGCAGAACAATGTCATACATTCACCCCAGTACAGAGATCTGGGCCTTAATCCATCCATTTTTTGCTCACCAAGCCATTCCAGTTTGAACCCAGCCATATGCAAATCAGTCTTGACCCTGTGCCTCATGGGAACAGTCCAGCCCGAACTGCCAAGCCAGGTCCTCCCTGGACTGGAATAAGCATCCTAGGACCGGTTTTGGGTTTCACCCCTCTTCAGCCAGGATAGCTTGATTCCAGTGGCATGGAGAGCACGGGACTCACGTCTGAGCATACCCGTCCCACTCGGGGTGACAAATGCAAAAACAACAGTTGATGGACAGAATGAAGAACAATGTCATACATTCACCCCAGTACAGAGATCTGGGCCTAAATCCATCGTTTTTTTGATCACCATGCCATTCCAGTTTGAACCCAGCCATATGCAAATCAGCCTTGACCCTGTGCTCATGGGAACAGTCCAGCCCGAACTGCCAAGCCAGGTCCTCCCTGGACTGGAATAAGCATCCTAGGACCGGTTTTGGGGTTTCACCCCTCTTCAGGCAGGATAGCTTGATTCCAGTGGCATGGAGAGCACGGAACTCACGTCTGAGCATACCGATCCCACTCGGGGTGACAAATGCAAAAACAACAGTTGATGGACAAAATGCAGAACAATGTTATACATTCACCCCAGAACAGAGATCTGGGCCTAAATGCATCGTTTTTTGCTCACCATGCCATTCCAGTTCAAACCCAGCCATATGCAAATCAGTCCTGACCCTGTGCCTCACGGGAACAGTCCAGCTCGAACTGCCAAGCCAGGTCCTCCCTGGACTGGAATAAGCATCCTAGGACCGGTTTCGGGGTTTCACCCCTCTTCAGCCAGGATAGCTTGATTCCACTGGCATGGAAAGCACGGGACTCACGTCGGAGCATACCCGTCCCACTCGGGGTGAAAAATGCAAAAACAACAGTTGATGGACAAAATGCAGAACAATGTTATACATTCACCCCAGTACAGAGATCTGGGCCTAAATCCATCGTTTTTTTGCTCACCATGCCATTCCAGCTTGAACCCAGCTATATGTAAATCAGTCTTGACCCTGTGCCTCATGGGAACAGTCCAGCTCGAACTGCCAAGCCAGGTCCTCCCTGGACTGGGATAAGCATCCTAGGACCGGTTTCGGGGTTTCACCTTTCTTCAGCCAGGATAGCTTGATTCCTGTGGCATGGAAAGCACGGGACTCAAGTCTGAGCATACCCGTCCCACTCGGGGTGACAAATGCAAAAACAACAGTTGATGGACAGAATGCAGAACAATGTCATACATTCACCCCAGTACAGAGATCTGGGCCTTAATCTATCCATTTTTTGCTCACCATGCCATTCCAGTTTGAACCCAGCCATCTGCAAATCAGTCTTGACCCTGTGCCTCATGGGAACAGTCCAGCCCGAACTGCCAAGCCAGGTCCTCCCTGGACTGGAATAAGCATCCCAGGACCGGTTTCGGCGTTTCACCCCTCTTCAGGCAGGATAGCTTGATTCCAGTGGCATGGAGAGCACAGGACTCACGTCTGAGCATACCCATCCCACTCGGGGTGACAAATGCAAAAACAACAATTGATGGACAGAATGCAGAACAATGTCATACATTCACCCCAGTACAGAGATCTGGGCCTAAATCCATTTTTTTTTGCTCACCATGCCATTCCAGTTTGAACCCAGCCATATGCAAATCAGTCTTGACCCTGTGCCTCATGGGAACAGTCCAGCCCGAACTGTCAAGCCAGGTCCTCCCTGGACTGAAATAAGCATCCTAGGACCGGTTTCGGGGTTCCACCACTCTTCAGCCAGGATAGCTTGATTCCAGTGGCATGGAGAGCACGGAACTCACGTCGGCGAATACCCGTCCCTCTCGGGGTGAAAAATGCAACAACAACAGTTGATGGACAGAATTCCGAACAATGTCATACATTCACCCCAGTACAGAGATCTGGGCCTAAATCCATCGTTTTTTTGCTCACCATGCCATTCCAGTTTGAACCCAGCTATATGCAAATCAGTCTTGATCCTGTGTCTCATGGGAACAGTCCAGCCCGAACTGCCAAGCCAGGTCCTCCCTGGACTGGAATGAGCATCCTAGGACCGGTTTCGGGGTTTCACCCCTCTTCAGGCAGGATAGCTTGATTCCAGTGGCATGGAGAGCACAGGACTCACGTCTGAGCATACCGATCCCACTCGGGGTGACAAATGCAAAAACAACAGTTGATGGACAAAATGCAGAACAATGTCATACATTCACCCCAGTACAGAGATCTGGGCCTAAATCCATCGTTTTTTTGCTCACCATGCCATTCCAGTTTGGTACCCAGCCATATGCAAATCAGTCCTGACCCTGTGCCTAATGGGAACAGTCCAGCTCGAACTGCAAAGCCAGGTCCTCCCTGGACTGGAATAAGCATCCCAGGACCGGTTTTGGCGTTTCACCCCTCTTCAGGCAGGATAGCTTGATTCCAGAGGCATGGAGAGCACGGGACTCACGTCTGAGCATACCCATCCCACTCGGGGTGACAAATGCAAAAACAACAATTGATGGACAGAATGCAGAACAATGTCATACATTCACCCCAGTACAGAGATCTGGGCCTAAATCCATGTTTTTTTTGCTCACCATGCCATTCCAGTTTGAACCCAGCCATATGCAAATCAGTCTTGATCCTGTGCCTCATGGGAACAGTCCAGCCCGAACTGTCAAGCCAGGTCCTCCCTGGACTGAAATAAGCATCCTAGGACCGGTTTCGGGGTTTCACCACTCTTCAGCCAGGATAGCTTGATTCCAGTGGCATAGAGAGCACGGGACTCACGTCTGAGCATACCCGTCCCACTCAGGGTGACAAATGCAAAAACAACAGTTGATGGACAGAATGAAGAACAATGTCATACATTCACCCCAGTACAGAGATCTGGGCCAAAATCCATCGTTTTTTTGCTCACCATGCCATTCCAGTTTGAACCCAGCCATATGCAAATCAGCCTTGACCCTGTGCCTCATGGGAACAGTCCAGCCCGAACTGCCAAGCCAGGTCCTACCTGGACTGGAATAAGCATCCTAGGACCGGTTTCGGGGTTTCACCCCTCTTCAGGCAGGATAGCTTGATTCCAGTGGCATGGAGAGCACGGAACTCACGTCTGAGCATACCGATCCCACTCGGGGTGACAAATGCAAAAACAACAGTTGATGGACAAAATGCAGAACAATGTTATACATTCACCCCAGTACAGAGATCTGGGCCTAAATGCATCGTTTTTTTGCTCACCATGCCATTCCAGTTCAAACCCAGCCATATGCAAATCAGTCTTGACCCTCTGCCTCACGGGAACAGTCCAGCTCGAACTGCCAAGCCAGGTCCTCCCTGGACTGGAATAAGCATCCTAGGACCGGTTTCGGGGTTTCACCCCTCTTCAGCCAGGATAGCTTGATTCCAGTGGCATGGAAAGCACGGGACTCACGTCGGAGCATACCCGTCCCACTCGGGGTGAAAAATGCAAAAACAACAGTTGATGGACAGAATGCAGAACAATGTCATACATTCATCCCAGTACAGAGATCTGGGCCTAAATCCATTGTTTTTTTGCTCACCATGCCATTCCAGTTTGAACCCAGCCATATGCAAATCAGCCTTGACCCTGTGCCTCATGGGAACAGTCCAGCCCGAACTCCCAAGCCAGGTCCTACCTGGACTGGAATAATCATCCTAGGACCGGTTTCGGGGTTTCACCCCTCTTCAGGCAGGATAGCTTGATTCCAGTGGCATGGAGAGCACGGAACTCACGTCTGAGCATACCGATCCCACTCGGGGTGACTAATGCAAAAACAACAGTTGATGGACAAAATGCAGAACAATGTTATACATTCACCCCAGTACAGAGATCTGGGCCTAAATGCATCGTTTTTTTGCTCACCATGCCATTCCAGTTTGAACCCAGCCATATGCAAATCAGTCTTGACCCTGTGCCTCATGGGAACAGTCCAGCCCGAACTGCCAAGCCAGGTCCTCCCTGGACTGGAATAAGCATCCTAGGACCGGTTTCGGGGTTTCACCCCTCTTCAGGCAGGATAGCTTGATTCCAGTGGCATGGAGAGCACGGGGCTCACGTCTGAGCATACCCGTCCCACTTGGGGTGACAAATGCAAAAACAACAGTTGATGGACAAAATGCAGAACAATGTCATACATTCACGCCACTACAGAGATCTGGGCCTAAATCCATCGTTTTTTTGTTCACCATGCCATTCCAGGTTGAACCCAGCCATATGCAAATCAGTCCTGACCCTGTGCCTCATGGAAACAGTCCAGCTCGAACTGCCAAGCCAGGTCCTCCCTGGACTGGAATAAGCATCCTAGGACCGGTTTCGGGGTTTCACCCCTCTTCATCCAGGATAGCTTGATTCCAGTGGCATGGAAAGCACGGCACTCACGTCTGAGCATACCCATCCCACTCGGGGTGACAAATGTGAAAACAACAGTTGATGGACAGAATGCAGAACAATGTCATACATTCACCAGAGTACAGAGATCTGGGCCTAAATCGATCGTTTTTTTGCTCACCATGCCATTCCAGTTTGAACCCAGCCATATGCAAATCAGTCTTGACCCTGTGACTCATAGGAACAGTCCAGCCCGAACTGCCAAGCCAGGTCATCCCTGGACTGGAATAAGCATCCTAGGACCGGTTTCGGGGTTTCACCCCTCTTCAGCCAGGATAGCTTGATTCCAGTGGCATGGACAGCGCGGCACTCACGTCTGAGCATTCCCATCCCACTCGGGGTGACAAATGCAAAAACAACAGTTGATGGACAGAATGCAGAACAATATCATACATTCACCCCGGTACAGAGATCTGGGCCTTAATCCATCCATTTTTTGCTCCCCATGCCATTCCAGTTTGAACCCAGCCATATGCAAATCAGTCCTGACCCTGTGCCTCATGGGAACAGTCCAGCCCGAACTGCCAACCCAGGTCCTCCCTGGACTAGAATAAGCATCCTAGAACCGGTTTCGGGGTTTCACCCCTCTTCAGCCAGGATAGCTTGATTCCAGTGGCATGGAAAGCACGGGACTCACGTCTGAGCATACCCGTCACACTCGGGGTGACAAATGCAAAAACAACAGTTGATGGACAGAATGCAGAACAATGTCATACATTCATCCCAGTACAGAGATCTGGGCCTAAATCCATTGTTTTTTTGCTCACCATGCCATTCCTGTTTAGACCCAGCCATATGCAAATCAGTCTTGACCCTGTGCCTCATGGAAACAGTCCAGCCCGCACTGCCAAGACAGGTCCTCCCTGGACTGAAATAAGCATCCTAGGACCAGTTTCGGGGTTTCACCCCTCTTCAGCCAGAATAGTTTGATTCCAGTGGCATGGAGAGCACGGGACTCACGTCTGAGCATACCCGTCCCACTCGGGGTGACAAATGCAAAAACAACAGTTGATGGACAGAATGCAGAACAATGTCATACATTCACCCCAGTACAGAGATCTGGGCCTTAATCCATCCATTTTTTGCTCACCATGCCATTCCAGTTTGAACCCAGCCATATGCAAATCAGTCCTGACCCTGTGCCTCATGGGAACAGTCCAGCCCGAACTGTCAAGCCCGGTCCTCCCTGGACTGGAATAAGCATCCTAGGACCGGTTTCGGGGTTTCACCACTCTTCAGTCAGGATAGCTTGATTCCAGTGGCATAGAGAGCACGGGACTCACGTCTGAGCATACCCGTCCCACTCGGGGTGACAAATGCAAAAACAACAGTTGATGGACAGAATGCAGAACAATGTCATACATCCACCCCAGTACAGAGATCTGGGCCTAAATCCATCACTTTTTTGCTCACCATGCCATTCCAGTTTGAACCCAGCCATATGCAAATCAGTCTTGTCCCTGTGCCTCATGGGAACAGTCCAGCCCGAACTGCCAACCCAGGTCCTCCCTGGACTAGAATAAGCATCCTAGAACCGGTTTCGGGGTTTCACCCCTCTTCAGCCAGGATAGCTTGATTCCAGTGGCATGGAAAGCACGGGACTCACGTCTGAGCATACACGTCCCACTCGGGGTGACAAATGCAAAAACAACAGTTGATGGACAGAATGCAGAACAATGTCATACATTCATCCCAGTACAGATATCTGGGCCTAAATCCATTGTTTTTTTGCTCACCATGCCATTCCTGTTTGGACCCAGCCATATGCAAATCAGTCTTGACCCTGTGCCTCATGGAAACAGTCCAGCCCGCACTGCCAAGACAGGTCCTCCCTGGACTGAAATAAGCATCCTAGGACCAGTTTCGGGGTTTCACCCCTCTTCAGCCAGAATAGTTTGATTCCAGTGGCATGGAGAGCACGGGACTCACGTCTGAGCATACCCGTCCCACTCGGGGTGACAAATGCAAAAACAACAGTTGATGGACAGAATGCAGAACAATGTCATACATTCACCCCAGTACAGAGATCTGGGCCTAAATCCATCATTTTTTTGCTCACCATGCCATTCCAGTTTGAACCCAGCCATATGCAAATCAGTCTTGACCCTTTGCCTCATGGGAACAGTCCAGCCCGAACTGCCAACCCGGGTCCTCCCTGGACTAGAATAAGCATCCTAGAACCGGTTTCGGGGTTTCACCCCTCTTCAGCCAGGATAGCTTGATTCCAGTGGCATGGAAAGCACGGGACTCACATCTGAGCATACCCGTCCCACTCGGGGTGACAAATGCAAAAACAACAGTTGATGGACAGAATGCAGAACAATGTCATACATTCATCCCAGTACAGAGATCTGGGCCTAAATCCATTGTTTTTTTGCTCACCATGCCATTCCAGTTTGAACCCAGCCATATGCAAATCAGCCTTGACCCTGTGCCTCATATGAACAGTCCAGCCCGAACTGCCAAGCCAGGTCCTACCTGGACTGGAATAAGCATCCTAGGACCGGTTTCGGGGTTTCACCCCTCTTCAGGCAGGATAGCTTGATTCCAGTGGCATGGAGAGCACGGAACTCACGTCTGAGCATACCGATCCCACTCGGGGTGACAAATGCAAAAACAACAGTTGATGGACAAAATGCAGAACAATGTTATACATTCACCCCAGTACAGGGATCTGGGCCTAAATGCATCGTTTTTTTGCTCACCATGCCATTCCAGTTCAAACCCAGCCATATGCAAATCAGTCCTGACCCTGTGCCTCACGGGAACAGTCCAGCTCGAACTGCCAAGCCAGGTCCTCCCTGGACTGGAATGAGCATCCTAGGACCGGTTTCGGGGTTTCACCCCTCTTCAGCCAGGATAGCTTGATTCCAGTGGCATGGAAAGCACGGGACTCACGTCGGAGCATACCCGTCCCACTCGGGGTGAAAAATGCAAAAACAACAGTTGATGGACAGAATGCAGAACAATGTCATACATTCACCCCAGTACAGAGATCTGGGCCTAAATCCATCGTTTTTTTGCTCACCATGCCATTCCAGCTTGAACCCAGCTATATGTAAATCAGTCTTGACCCTGTGCCTCATGGGAACAGTCCAGCTCGAACTGCCAAGCCAGGTCCTCCCTGGACTGGGATAAGCATCCTAGGACCGGTTTCGGGGTTTCACCTTTCTTCAGCCAGGATAGCTTGATTCCAGTGACATGGAAAGCACGGGACTCAAGTCTGAGCATACCCGTCCCACTCGGGGTGACAAATGCAAAAACAACAGTTGATGGACAGAATGCAGAACAATGTCATACATTCACCCCAGTACAGAGATCTGGGCCTTAATCTATCCATTTTTTGCTCACCATGCCATTCCAGTTTGAACCCAGCCATCTGCAAATCAGTCTTGACCCTGTGCCTCATGGGAACAGTCCAGCCCGAACTGCCAAGCCAGGTCCTCCCTGGACTGGAATAAGCATCCCAGGACCGGTTTCGGCGTTTCACCCCTCTTCAGGCAGGATAGCTTGATTCCAGTGGCATGGAGAGCACGGGACTCATGTCTGAGCATACCCATCCCACTCGGGGTGACAAATGCAAAAACAACAATTGATGGACAGAATGCAGAACAATGTCATACATTCACCCCAGTACAGAGATCTGGGCCTAAATGCATCGTTTTTTTGCTCACCATGCCATTCCAGTTTGAACCCAGCCATATGCAAATCAGTCTTGACCCTGTGCCTCATGGGAACAGTCCAGCCCGAACTGCCAAGCCAGGTCCTCCCTGGACTGGAATAAGCATCCTAGGACCGGTTTCGGGGTTTCACCCCTCTTCAGGCAGGATAGCTTGATTCCAGTGGCATGGAGAGCACGGGGCTCACGTCTGAGCATACCCGTCCCACTTGGGGTGACAAATGCAAAAACAACAGTTGATGGACAAAATGCAGAACAATGTCATACATTCACCCCACTACAGAGATCTGGGCCTAAATCCATCGTTTTTTTGTTCACCATGCCATTCCAGGTTGAACCCAGCCATATGCAAATCAGTCCTGACCCTGTGCCTCATGGAAACAGTCCAGCTCGAACTGCCAAGCCAGGTCCTCCCTGGACTGGAATAAGCATCCTAGGACCGGTTTCGGGGTTTCACCCCTCTTCATCCAGGATAGCTTGATTCCAGTGGCATGGAAAGCACGGCACTCACGTCTGAGCATACCCATCCCACTCGGGGTGACAAATGTGAAAACAACAGTTGATGGACAGAATGCAGAACAATGTCATACATTCACCAGAGTACAGAGATCTGGGCCTAAATCGATCGTTTTTTTGCTCACCATGCCATTCCAGTTTGAACCCAGCCATATGCAAATCAGTCTTGACCCTGTGACTCATAGGAACAGTCCAGCCCGAACTGCCAAGCCAGGTCATCCCTGTACTGGAATAAGCATCCTAGGACCGGTTTCGGGGTTTCACCCCTCTTCAGCCAGGATAGCTTGATTCCAGTGGCATGGAGAGCGCGGCACTCACGTCTGAGCATTCCCGTCCCACTCGGGGTGACAAATGCAAAAACAACAGTTGATGGACAGAATGCAGAACAATATAATACATTCACCCCGGTACAGAGATCTGGGCCTTAATCCATCCATTTTTTGCTCCCCATGCCATTCCAGTTTGAACCCAGCCATATGCAAATCAGTCTTGACCCTGTGCCTCATGGGAACAGTCCAGCCCGAACTGCCAACCCAGGTCCTCCCTGGACTAGAATAAGCATCCTAGAACCGGTTTCGGGGTTTCACCCCTCTTCAGCCAGGATAGCTTGATTCCAGTGGCATGGAAAGCACGGGACTCACGTCTGAGCATACCCGTCCCACTCGGGGTGACAAATGCAAAAACAACAGTTGATGGACAGAATGCAGAACAATGTCATACATTCATCCCAGTACAGAGATCTGGGCCTAAATCCATTGTTTTTTTGCTCACCATGCCATTCCTGTTTAGACCCAGCCATATGCAAATCAGTCTTGACCCTGTGCCTCATGGAAACAGTCCAGCCCGCACTGCCAAGACAGGTCCTCCCTGGACTGAAATAAGCATCCTAGGACCAGTTTCGGGGTTTCACCCCTCTTCATCCAGAATAGTTTGATTCCAGTGGCATGGAGAGCACGGGACTCACGTCTGAGCATACCCGTCCCACTCGGGGTGACAAATGCAAAAACAACAGTTGATGGACAGAATGCAGAACAATGTCATACATTCACCCCAGTACAGAGATCTGGGCCTTAATCCATCCATTTTTTGCTCACCATGCCATTCCAGTTTGAACCCAACCATATGCAAATCAGTCCTGACCCTGTGCCTCATGGGAACAGTCCAGCCCGAACTGTCAAGCCCGGTCCTCCCTGGACTGGAATAAGCATCCTAGGACCGGTTTCGGGGTTTCACCACTCTTCAGTCAGGATAGCTTGATTCCAGTGGCATAGAGAGCACGGGACTCACGTCTGAGCATACCCGTCCCACTTGGGGTGACAAATGCAAAAACAACAGTTGATGGACAGAATGCAGAACAATGTCATACATCCACCCCAGTACAGAGATCTGGGCCTAAATCCATCACTTTTTTGCTCACCATGCCATTCCAGTTTGAACCCAGCCATATGCAAATCAGTCTTGTCCCTGTGCCTCATGGGAACAGTCCAGCCCGAACTGCCAACCCAGGTCCTCCCTGGACTAGAATAAGCATCCTAGAACCGGTTTCGGGGTTTCACCCCTCTTCAGCCAGGATAGCTTGATTCCAGTGGCATGGAAAGCACGGGACTCACGTCTGAGCATACACGTCCCACTCGGGGTGACAAATGCAAAAACAACAGTTGATGGACAGAATGCAGAACAATGTCATACATTCATCCCAGTACAGATATCTGGGCCTAAATCCATTGTTTTTTTGCTCACCATGCCATTCCTGTTTGGACCCAGCCATATGCAAATCAGTCTTGACCCTGTGCCTCATGGAAACAGTCCAGCCCGCACTGCCAAGACAGGTCCTCCCTGGACTGAAATAAGCATCCTAGGACCAGTTTCGGGGTTTCACCCCTCTTCAGCCAGAATAGTTTGATTCCAGTGGCATGGAGAGCACGGGACTCACGTCTGAGCATACCCGTCCCACTCGGGGTGACAAATGCAAAAACAACAGTTGATGGACAGAATGCAGAACAATGTCATACATTCACCCCAGTACAGAGATCTGGGCCTAAATCCATCATTTTTTTGCTCACCATGCCATTCCAGTTTGAACCCAGCCATATGCAAATCAGTCTTGACCCTTTGCCTCATGGGAACAGTCCAGCCCGAACTGCCAACCCGGGTCCTCCCTGGACTAGAATAAGCATCCTAGAACCGGTTTCGGGGTTTCACCCCTCTTCAGCCAGGATAGCTTGATTCCAGTGGCATGGAAAGCACGGGACTCACATCTGAGCATACCCGTCCCACTCGGGGTGACAAATGCAAAAACAACAGTTGATGGACAGAATGCAGAACAATGTCATACATTCATCCCAGTACAGAGATCTGGGCCTAAATCCATAGTTTTTTTGCTCACCATGCCATTCCAGTTTGAACCCAGCCATATGCAAATCAGCCTTGACCCTGTGCCTCATGGGAACAGTCCAGCCCGAACTGCCAAGCCAGGTCCTACCTGGACTGGAATAAGCATCCTAGGACCGGTTTCGGGGTTTCACCCCTCTTCAGGCAGGATAGCTTGATTCCAGTGGCATGGAGAGCACGGAACTCACGTCTGAGCATACCGATCCCACTCGGGGTGACAAATGCAAAAACAACAGTTGATGGACAAAATGCAGAACAATGTTATACATTCACCCCAGTACAGAGATCTGGGCCTAAATGCATCGTTTTTTTGCTCACCATGCCATTCCAGTTCAAACCCAGCCATATGCAAATCAGTCCTGACCCTGTGCCTCACGGGAACAGTCCAGCTCGAACTGCCAAGCCAGGTCCTCCCTGGACTGGAATGAGCATCCTAGGACCGGTTTCGGGGTTTTACCCCTCTTCAGCCAGGATAGCTTGATTCCAGTGGCATGGAAAGCACGGGACTCACGTCGGAGCATACCCGTCCCACTCGGGGTGAAAAATGCAAAAACAACAGTTGATGGACAGAATGCAGAACAATGTCATACATTCACCCCAGTACAGAGATCTGGGCCTAAATCCATCGTTTTTTTGCTCACCATGCCATTCCAGCTTGAACCCAGCTATATGTAAATCAGTCTTGACCCTGTGCCTCATGGGAACAGTCCAGCTCGAACTGCCAAGCCAGGTCCTCCCTGGACTGAGATAAGCATCCTAGGACCGGTTTCGGGGTTTCACCTTTCTTCAGCCAGGATAGCTTGATTCCAGTGGCATAGAAAGCACGGGACTCAAGTCTGAGCATACCCGTCCCACTCGGGGTGACAAATGCAAAAACAACAGTTGATGGACAGAATGCAGAACAATGTCATACATTCACCCCAGTACAGAGATCTGGGCCTTAATCTATCCATTTTTTGCTCACCATGCCATTCCAGTTTGAACCCAGCCATCTGCAAATCAGTCTTGACCCTGTGCCTCATGGGAACAGTCCAGCCCGAACTGCCAAGCCAGGTCCTCCCTGGACTGGAATAAGCATCCCAGGACCGGTTTCGGCGTTTCACCCCTCTTCAGGCAGGATAGCTTGATTCCAGTGGCATGGAGAGCACGGGACTCATGTCTGAGCATACCCATCCCACTCGGGGTGACAAATGCAAAAACAACAATTGATGGACAGAATGCAGAACAATGTCATACATTCACCCCAGTACAGAGATCTGGGCCTAAATCCATCGTTTTTTTGCTCACCATGCCATTCCAGTTTGAACCCAGCCATATGCAAATCAGTCTTGACCCTGTGACTCATAGGAACAGTCCAGCCCGAACTGCCAAGCCAGGTCATCCCTGGACTGGAATAAGCATCCTAGGACCGGTTTCGGGGTTTCACCCCTCTTCAGCCAGGATAGCTTGATTCCAGTGGCATGGAGAGCGCGGCACTCACGTCTGAGCATTCCCGTCCCACTCGGGGTGACAAATGCAAAAACAACAGTTGATGGACAGAATGCAGAACAATATCATACATTCACCCCGGTACAGAGATCTGGGCCTTAATCCATCCATTTTTTGCTCCCCATGCCATTCCAGTTTGAACCCAGCCATATGCAAATCAGTCCTGACCCTGTGCCTCATGGGAACAGTCCAGCCCGAACTGCCAACCCAGGTCCTCCCTGGACTAGAATAAGCATCCTAGAACCGGTTTCGGGGTTTCACCCCTCTTCAGCCAGGATAGCTTGATTCCAGTGGCATGGAAAGCACGGGACTCACGTCTGAGCATACCCGTCCCACTCGGGGTGACAAATGCAAAAACAACAGTTGATGGACAGAATGCAGAACAATGTCATACATTCACCCCAGTACAGAGATCTGGGCCTTAATCCATCCATTTTTTGCTCACCATGCCATTCCAGTTTGAACCCAGCCATATGCAAATCAGTCCTGACCCTGTGCCTCATGGGAACAGTCCAGCCCGAACTGTCAAGCCCGGTCCTCCCTGGACTGGAATAAGCATCCTAGGACCGGTTTCGGGGTTTCACCACTCTTCAGTCAGGATAGCTTGATTCCAGTGGCATAGAGAGCACGGGACTCACGTCTGAGCATACCCGTCCCACTCGGGGTGACAAATGCAAAAACAACAGTTGATGGACAGAATGCAGAACAATGTCATACATCCACCCCAGTACAGAGATCTGGGCCTAAATCCATCACTTTTTTGCTCACCATGCCATTCCAGTTTGAACCCAGCCATATGCAAATCAGTCTTGTCCCTGTGCCTCATGGGAACAGTCCAGCCCGAACTGCCAACCCAGGTCCTCCCTGGACTAGAATAAGCATCCTAGAACCGGTTTCGGGGTTTCACCCCTCTTCAGCCAGGATAGCTTGATTCCAGTGGCATGGAAAGCACGGGACTCACGTCTGAGCATACACGTCCCACTCGGGGTGACAAATGCAAAAACAACAGTTGATGGACAGAATGCAGAACAATGTCATACATTCATCCCAGTACAGATATCTGGGCCTAAATCCATTGTTTTTTTGCTCACCATGCCATTCCTGTTTGGACCCAGCCATATGCAAATCAGTCTTGACCCTGTGCCTCATGGAAACAGTCCAGCCCGCACTGCCAAGACAGGTCCTCCCTGGACTGAAATAAGCATCCTAGGACCAGTTTCGGGGTTTCACCCCTCTTCAGCCAGAATAGTTTGATTCCAGTGGCATGGAGAGCACGGGACTCACGTCTGAGCATACCCGTCCCACTCGGGGTGACAAATGCAAAAACAACAGTTGATGGACAGAATGCAGAACAATGTCATACATTCACCCCAGTACAGAGATCTGGGCCTAAATCCATCATTTTTTTGCTCACTATGCCATTCCAGTTTGAACCCAGCCATATGCAAATCAGTCTTGACCCTTTGCCTCATGGGAACAGTCCAGCCCGAACTGCCAACCCGGGTCCTCCCTGGACTAGAATAAGCATCCTAGAACCGGTTTCGGGGTTTCACCCCTCTTCAGCCAGGATAGCTTGATTCCAGTGGCATGGAAAGCACGGGACTCACATCTGAGCATACCCGTCCCACTCGGGGTGACAAATGCAAAAACAACAGTTGATGGACAGAATGCAGAACAATGTCATACATTCATCCCAGTACCGAGATCTGGGCCTAAATCCATTGTTTTTTTGCTCACCATGCCATTCCAGTTTGAACCCAGCCATATGCAAATCAGTCTTGACCCTGTGCCTCATGGAAACAGTCCAGCCCGCACTGCCAAGACAGGTCCTCCCTGGACTGGAATAAGCATCCTAGGACCAGTTTCGGGGTTTCACCCCTCTTCAGCCAGAATAGTTTGATTCCAGTGGCATGGAGAGCACGGGACTCACGTCTGAGCATACCCGTCCCACTCGGGGTGACAAATGCAAAAACAACAGTTGATGGACATAATGCAGAACAATGTAATACATTCACCCCAGTACAGAGATCTGGGCCTTAATCCATCCATTTTTTGCTCACTATGCCAATCCAGTTTGAACCCAGCCATATGCAAATCAGTCTTGACCCTGTGCCTCATGGGAACAGTCCAGTCCGAACTACCAAGCCAGGTCCTCCCTAGACTGGAATGAGCATCCTAGGACCGGTTTCGGGGTTTCACCCCTCTTCAGCCAGGATAGCTTGATTCCAGTGGCATGGAGAGCACGGGACTCACGTCTGAGCATACACGTCCCACTCGGGGTGATAAATGCAAAAACAACAGTTGATGGACAGAATGCAGAACAATGTCATACATTCACCCCAGTACAGAGATCTGGGCCTAAATCCATCGTTCTTTTGCTCACCATGCCATTCCAGTTTGAACCCAGCCAACTGCAAATAAGTCTTGACCCTGTGCCTCAAGGGAACAGTCCAGACCGAACTGCCAAGCCAGGTCCTACCTGGACTGGAATAAGCATCATAGGACCAGTTTCGGGGTTTCACCCCTCTTCAGCCAGGATAGCTTGATTCCAGTGGCATAGAGAGCACGGGACTCACGTCTGAGCATACCCGTCCTACTAGGGGTGACAAATGCAAAAACAACAGTTGATGGACAGAATGCAGAACAATGTCATACATTCACCCCAGTACAGAGATCTGGGCCTAAATCCATTGTTATTTTTGCTCACCATGCCATTCCAGTTTGAACCCAGCCATATGCAAATCAGTCCTGACCCTGAGCCTCATAGGAAGAGTCCAGCCCAAACTGCCAAGCCAGGTCCTCCCTGGACTGGAATAAGCATCCTAGGACCGGTTTCGAAGTTTCACCCCTCTTCAGGCAGGAAAGCTTGATTCCAGTGGCATGAAGAGCACAGGACTCACGCCTAAACATACCGATCCCACTCGGGGTGACAAATGCAAAAACAACAGTTGATGGACAAAATGCAGAACAATATCATACATTCGCCCCAGTACAGAGATCTGGGCCTAAATCCATTGTTTTTTTGCTCACCATGCCATTCCAGTTTGAACCCAGCCATATGCAAATCAGTCCTGACCCTGAGCCTCATAGGAAGAGTCCAGCCCAAACTGCCAAGCCAGGTCCTCCCTGGACTGAAATAAGCATCCTAGGACCGGTTTCGGTGTTTCACCCCTCTTCAGCCAGGATAGCTTGATTCCAGTGGCATGGAAAGCACGGGACTCATGTCTGAGCATACCCGTCTCAATCGGGGTGACCAATGCAAAAACAACAGTTGATGGACAAAATGCAGAACAATGTCATACATTCACCCCAGTACAGAGATCTGGGCCTTAATCCATCCATGTTATGCTCACTATGCCATTCCAGTTTGAACCCAGCCATATGCAAATCAGTCTTGACCCTGTGCCTCATGGGAACAGTCCAGCCCGAACTGCCAAGCCAGGTCCTCCCTAGACTGGAATGAGCATCCTAGGACCGGTTTTGGGGTTTCACCCCTCTTCAGCCAGGATAGCTTGATTCCAGTGGCATGGAGAGCACGGGACTCACGTCTGAGCATACCCGTCCCACTCGGGGTGATAAATGCAAAAACAACAGTTGATGGACAGAATGCAGAACAATGTCATACATTCACCCCAGTACAGAGATCTGGGCCTAAATCCATCGTTCTTTTGCTCACCATGCCATTCCAGTTTGAACCCAGCCATATGCAAATAAGTCTTGACCCTGTGCCTCATGGGAACAGTCCAGCCCGAACTGCCAAGCCAGGTCCTACCTGGACTGGAATAAGCATCCTAGGACGGGTTTCGGTGTTTCACCCCTCTTCAGCCAGGATAACTTGATTCCAGTGGCATGGAAAGCACGGGACTAACGTCTGAGCATACCCGTCCCACTCAGGGTGACAAATGCAAAAACAACAGTTGATGGACAGAATGCAGAACAATGTCATACATTCACCCCAGTACAGAGATCTGGGCCTTAATCCATCCATTTTTTGCTCACTATACCATTCCAGTTTGAACCCAGCCATATGCAAATAAGTCTTGACCCTGTGCCTCATGGGAACAGTCCAGCCCGAACTGCCAAGCCAGGTCCTCCCTAGACTGGAATGATCATCCTAGGGCCGGTTTCGGGGTTTCACCCCTCTTCAGCCAGGATAGCTTGATTCCAGTGGCATGGAGAGCACGGGACTAACGTCTGAGCATACCCGTCCCACTCAGGGTGACAAATGCAAAAACAATAGTTGATGGACAGAATGCAGAACAATGTCATACATTCACCCCAGTACAGAGATCTGGGCCTTAATCCATCCATTTTTTGCTCACTATGCCATTCCAGTTTGAACCCAGCCATATGCAAATAAGTCTTGACCCTGTGCCTCATGGGAACAGTCCAGCCCGAACTGCCAAGCCAGGTCCTACCTGGACTGGAATAAGCATCATAGGACCGGTTTCGGGGTTTCACCCCTCTTCAGCCAGGATAGCTTGATTCCAGTGGCATAGAGAGCACGGGACTCACGTCTGAGCATACCCGTCCTACTAGGGGTGACAAATCCAAAAACAACAGTTGATGGACAGAATGCAGAACAATGTCATACATTCACCCCAGTACAGAGATCTGGGCCTAAATCCATCGTTTTTTTGCTCACCATGCCATTCCAGTTTGAACCCAGCCATATGCAAATCAGTCTTGACCCTGTGCCTCATGGGAACAGTCCAGCCCGAACTGCCAAGCCAGGTCCTCCCTGGACTGGAATGAGAATCCTAGGACCGGTTTCGGGGTTTCACCCCTCTTCAGGCAGGATAGCTTGATTCCAGTGGCATGGAGAGCACAGGACTCACGTCTAAACATACCGATCCCACTCGGGGTGACAAATGCAAAAACAACAGTTGATGGACAAAATGCAGAACAATGTCATACATTCGCCTCAGTACAGAGATCTGGGCCTGAATCCATTGTTTTTTTGCTCACCATGCCATTCCAGTTTGAACCCAGCCATATGCAAATCAGTCCTGACCCTGAGCCTCATGGGAAGAGTCCAGCCCAAACTACCAAGCCAGGTCCTCCCTGGACTGGAATAAGCATCCTAGGACCGGTTTCGGGGTTTCACCCCTCTTCAGGCAGGATAGCTTGATTCCAGTGGCATGGAGAGCACAGGACTCACGCCTAAACATACCGATCCTACTCGGGGTGACAAATGCAAAAACAACAGTTGATGGACAGAATGCAGAACAATGTCATACATTCACCCCAGTACAGAGATCTGGGCCTTAATCCATCCATTTTTTGCTCACTATGCCATTCCAGTTTGAACCCAGCCATATGCAAATCAGTCTTGACCCTGTGCCTCATGGGAACAGTCCAGCCCGAACTGCCAAGCCAGGTCCTCCCTAGACTGGAATGAGCATCCAAGGACCGGTTTCGGGGTTTCACCCCTCTTCAGCCAGGATAGCTTGATTCCAGTGGCATGGAGAGCACGGGTCTCACGTCTGAGCATACCCGTCCCACTCGGGGTGATAAATGCAAAAACAACAGTTGATGGACAGAATGCAGAACAATGTCATACATTGATCCCAGTACAGAGATCTGGGCCTAAATCCATTGTTCTTTTGCTCACCATGCAATTCCAGTTTGAACCCAGCCATATGCAAATAAGTCTTGACCCTGTGCCTCATGGGAACAGTCCAGCCCGAACTGCCAAGCCAGGTCCTACCTGGACTGGAATAAGCATTATAGGACCGGTTTCGGGGTTTCACCCCTCTTCAGCCAGGATAGCTTGATTCCAGTGGCATAGAGAGCACGGGACTCACGTCTGAGCATACCCGTCCTACTAGGGGTGACAAATGCAAAAACAACAGTTGATGGACAGAATGCAGAACAATGTCATACATTCACCCCAGTACAGAGATCTGGGCCTAAATCCATCGTTTTTTTGCTCACCATGCCATTCCAGTTTGAACCCAGCCATATGCAAATCAGTCTTGACCCTGTGCCTCATGGGAACAGTCCAGCCCGAACTGCCAAGCCAGGTCCTCCCTGGACTGGAATAAGCATCCTAGGACCGGTTTCGGGGTTTCACCCCTCTTCAGGCAGGATAGCTTGATTCCAGTGGCATGGAGAGCACAGGACTCATGCCTAAACATACCGATCCCACTCGGGCTGACAAATGCAAAAACAACAGTTGATGGACAAAATGCAGAACAATGTCATACATTCACCTCAGTACAGAGATCTGGGCCTAAATCCATTGTTGTTATGCTCACCATGCCATTCCAGTTTGAACCCAGCCATATGCAAATCAGTCCTGACCCTGAGCCTCATGGAAAGAGTCCAGCCCAAATTGCCAAGCCAGGTCCTCCCTGGACTGAAATAAGCATCCTAGGACCGGTTTCGGTGTTTCACCCCTCTTCAGCCAGGATAGCTTGATTCCAGTGGCATGGAGAGCACGGGACTCACGTCTGAGCATTCCCGTCCCACTCGGGGTGACAAATGCAAAAACAACAGTTGATGGACAGAATGCAGAACAATGTCATACATTCAACCCAGTACAGAGATCTGGGCCTTAATCCATCCATTTTTTGCTCACCATGCCATTCCAGTTTGAACCCAGCCATATGCAAATCAGTCTTGACCCTGTGCCTCATGGGAACAGTCCAGCCCGAACTGCCAAGACAGGTCCTCCCTGGACTATAATAAGCATCCTAGGACCAGTTTCGGGGTTTCACTCCTCTTCAGGCAGGATAGCTTGATTCCAGTGGCATGGAGAGCACGGGACTCACATCTGAGCATACCCATCCCACTCGGGGTTACAAATGCAAAAACAACAGTTGATGGACAGAATGCAGAACAATGTCATACATTGATCCCAGTACAGAGATCTGGGCCTAAATCCATTTTTTTTGCTCACCATGCCATTCCAGTTTGAACCCAGCCATATGCAAATAAGTCTTGACCATGTGCCTCATGGGAACAGTCCAGCCCGAACTGCCAAGCCAGGTCCTCCCTGGACTGGAATAAGCATCCTAGGACCAGTTTCGGGGTTTCAGCCCTCTTCAGGCAGGATAGCTTGACTCCAGTGGTATGGAGAGCACAGGACTCACGTCTGAGCATACCGATCCCACTCGGGGTGACAAATGAAAAAACAACAGTTGATGGACAAAATGCAGAACAATGTCATACATTCACCCCAGTACAGAGATCTGGGCCTAAATCCATCGTTTGTTTGCTAACCATGCCATTCCAGTTTGAACCCAGCCATATGCAAATCAGTCCTGACACTGTGCCTCATGGGAACAGTCCAGCTTGAACTGCCAAGCCAGGTCCTCCCTGGACTGGAATAAGCATCCTAGGACCGGTTTCGGGGTTTCACCCCTCTTCAGCCAGGATAGCTTGATTCCAGTGGCATGGAAAGCACGGGACTCACGTCTGAGCATACCCGTCCCACTCGGGGTGACAAATGCAAAAACAACAGTTGATGGACAGAATGCAGAACAATGTCATACATTCACCCCAGTACAGAGATCTGGGCCTAAATCCATCGTTTTTTTGTTCACCATGCCATTCCAGTTTGAACCCAGCCATATGCAAATTAGTCTTGACCCTGTGCCTCATGGAAACAGTCCAGCCCGAACTGCCAAGCCAGGTCCTCCCTGGACTGGAATAAGCATCCTAGGACCGGTTTCGGGGTTTCACCCCTCTACAGCCAGGATAGCTTGATTCCAGTGGCATAGAGAGCACGGGACTCACGTCGGTGAATAGCCGTCCCACTCGGGGTGAAAAATGCGAAAACAACAGTTGATGGACAGAATGCAGAACAATGTCATACATTCACCCCAGTACAGAGATCTGGGCCTAAATCCATCTTTTTTTTGCTCACCATGCCATTCCAGTTTGAACCCAGCTATATGCAAATCAGTCTTGACCCTGTGCCTCATGGGAACAGTCCAGCCCGAACTGCCAAGCCAGGTCCTCCCTGGACTGGAATGAGCATCCTAGGACCGGTTTCGGGGTTTCACCCCACTTCAGCCAGGATAGCTTGATTCCAGTTGCATGGAGAGCACGGGACTCACGTCTGAGCATATCCGTCCCACTCGGGGTGACAAATGCAAAAACAACAGTTGATGGACAGATTGCAGAACAATGTCATACATTCACCCCAGTACAGCGATATTTGCCTAAATCCATCGTTCTTTTGCTCACCATGCCATTCCAGTTTGAACCCAGCCATATGCAAATCAGTCTTGACCCTGTGCCTCATGGGAACAGTCCAGCCCGAACAGCCAGGCCATGTCCTCCCTGGACTGGAATAAGCATCCTAGGACTGGTTTCGGGGTTTCACCTCTCTTCAGGCAGGATAGCTTGATTCCAGTGGCATGGAGAGCACAGGACTCACGTCTGAGCATACCGATCCCACGCGGGGTGACAAATGCAAAAACAACTGTTGATAGACAAAATGCATAACAATGTCATACATTCACCCCAGTACAGAGATCTGGGCCTAAATCCATCATTTTTTTGCTCACCATGTCATTCCAGTTTGGTACCCAGCCATAGGCAAATCAGTCCTGACCCTGTGCCTCATGGGAACAGTCCAGCTTGAACTGACAAGCCAGGTCCTCCCCGGACTGGAATAAGCATCCTAGGACCGGTTTCGGGGTTTCACCCCTCTTCAGCCAGGATAGCTTGATTCCAGTGGCATGGAAAGCACGGCTCTCACGTCTGAGCATACCCGTCCCACTCGGGTGACAAATGTAAAAACAACAGTTGATGGACAAAATGCAGAACAATGTCATACATTCACCAGAGTACAGAGAACTGGCCCTAAATCCATCGTTTTTTTGCTCACCATGCCATTCCAGTTTGAACCCAGCCATATGCAAATCAGTCTTGACCCTGTGACTCATAGGAACAGTCCAGCCCGAACTGCCAAGCCAGGTCGTCCCTGGACTGGAATAAGCATCCTAGGACCGGTTTCGGGGTTTCACCCCTCTTCAGCCAGGATAGCTTGATTCCAGTGGCATAGAGAGCACGGGACTCACGTCTGAGCATACCCGTCCCACTCGGGGTGACAAATGCAAAAACAACAGTTGATGGACAGAATGTAGAACAATGTCATACATTCACCCCAGTACAGAGATCTGGGCCTAAATCCATCGTTTTTTTGCTCACAATGCCATTCCAGTTTGAACCCAGCCATATGCAAATCAGTCTTAACCCTGTGCCTCATGGGAACAGTCCAGCCCGAACTGCCAAGCCAGGTCCTCCCTGGACTGCAATAAGCATCCTAGGACCGGTTTTGGCGTTTCACCCCTCTTCAGGCAAGATAGCTTGATTCCAGTGGCATGGAGAGCACGGGACTCACGTCTGAGCATACCGATCCCACTCGGGGTGACAAATGCAAAAACAACAGTTGATGGACAAAATGCAGAACAATGTCATACATTCACCCCAGTACAGAGATCTGGGCCTAAATCCATCGTTTTTTTGCTCACCATGCCATTCCAGTTCATAGCCAGCCATATGCAAACCAGTCCTGACCCTGTGCCTCATGGGAACAGTCCAGCTCGAACTGCCAAGCCAGGTCCTCCCTGGACTGGAATAAGCGTCCTAGGACCGGTTTCGGGGTTTCACCACTCTTCAGCCAGGATAGCTTGATTCCAGTGGCATGGAAAGCACGGGACTCACGTCTGAGCATACCCGTCCCACTCGGGGTGACAAATGCAAAAACAACAGTTGATAGACAGAATGCAGAACAATGTCATACATTCACCCCAGCACAGGGATCTGGGCCTAAATCCATCGTTTTTTTGTTCACCATGCCATTCCAGTTTGAACGCAGCCATATGCAAATCAGTCTTGACCCTGTGCCTCATGGGAACAGTCCAGCCCGAACTGCCAAGCCAGGTCCTCCCTAGACTGGAATAAGCATCCTAGGACCAGTTTTGGGGTTTCACCCCTCTTCAGCCAGGATAGCTTGATTCCAGTGGCATGGAGAGCACGGGACTCACGTCTGAGCATACCCGTCCCACTCGGGGTGAAAAATGCGAAAACAACAGTTGACGGACAGAATGCAGAACAATGTCATACATTCACCCCAGTACAGTGATCTGGGCCTAAATCCATCGTTTTTTTGCTCACCATTCCATTCCAGCTTGAACCCAGCTATATGTAAATCAGTCTTGACCCTGTGCCTCATGGGAACAGTCCAGCCCGAACTGCCAAGCCAGGTCCTCCCTGGACTGGAATCAGCATCCGAGGACCGGTTTCGGGGTTTCACCGCTCTTCAGCCAGGATAGATTGATTCCAGTGGCATAGAGAGCACGGGACTCACGTCTGAGCATACCCGTCCCACTCGGGGTGACAAATGCAAAAACAACAGTTGATGGACAGAATGAAGAACAATGTCATACATTCACCCCAGTACAGAGATCTGGGCCTAAACCCATCGTTTTTTTGCTCACCATGCCATTCCAGTTTGAACCCAGCCATATGCAAATCAGTCTTAACCCTGTGCCTCATGGGAACAGTCCAGCCCGAACTGCCAAGCCAGGTCCTCCCTGAACTGGAATAAGCATCCTAGAACCGGTTTCGGGGTTTCACCCCTCTTCAACCAGGATAGCTTGATTCCAGTGGCATGGAAAGCACGGGACTCACGTCTGAGCATACCCGTCCCACTCGGGGTGACAAATACAAAAACAACAGTTGATGGACAGAATGCAGAACAATGTCATACGTTCACACCAGTACAGGGATCTGGGCCCAACCGATCGTTTTTTTGTTCATCATGCCATTCCAGTTTGAACCCAGCCATATGCAAATCAGTCTTGACCCTGTGCCTCATGGGAACAGTCCAGCCCGAACTGCCAAGCCAGGTCCTCCCTGGACTGGAATAAGCATCCTAGGACCGGTTTCGGGGTTTCACCGCTCTTCAGCCAGGATAGCTTGATTCCATTGGCATAGAGAGCACGGGACTAACGTCTGAGCATACCCGTCCCACTCGGGGTGACAAATGCAAAAACAACAGTTGATGGACAGAATGAAGAACAATGTCATACATTCACCCCAGTACAGAGATCTGGGCCTAAATCCATCGTTTTTTTGCTCACCATGCCATTCCAGTTTGAACCCAGCCATATGCAAATCAGTCTTAACCCTGTGCCTCATGGGAACAGTCCAGCCCGAACTGCCAAGCCAGGCCCTCCCTGGACTGGAATAAGCATCCTAGGACCGGTTTCGGGGTTTCACCCCTCTTCAGGCAGGATAGCTTGATTCCAGTGGCATGGAGAGCACGGGACTCACGTCTGAGCATACCGATCCCACTCGGGGTGACAAATGCAAAAACAACAGTTGATGGACAAAATGCAGAACAATGTCATACATTCACCCCAGTACAAAGATCTGGGGCAAAATCCATCGTTTTTTTGTTCACCATGCCATTCCAGTTTGAACCCAGCCATATGCAAATCAGTCTTGACCCTGTGCCTCATGGGAACAGTCCAGCTCGAACTGCCAAGCCAGGTCCTCCCTGGACTGGAATAAGCATCCTAGGACCGGTTTCGGGGTTTCACCGCTCTTCAGCCAGGATAGCTTGATTCCAGTGGCATAGAGAGCACGGGACTCACGTCTGAGCATACCCGTCCCACTCGGGGTGACAAATGCAAAAACAACAGTTGATGGACAGAATGAAGAACAATGTCATACATTCACCCCAGTACAGAGATCTGGGCCTAAATCCATCGTTTTTTTCTTCACCATGCCATTCCAGTTTGAACCCAGCCATATGCAAATCAGTCTTGACCCTGTGCCTCATGGGAACAGTCCAGCCCGAACTGCCAAGCCAGGTCCTCCCTAGACTGTAATAAGCATCCTAGGACCTGTTTCGGGGTTTCACCCCTCGTCAGCCAGGATAGCTTGATTCCAGTGGCATGGAGAGCACGGGACTCACGTCGGAGCATACCCGTCCCACTCGGGGTGAAAAATGCGAAAAACAACAGTTGATGGACAGAATCCAGAACAATGTCATACATTCACCCCAGTACAGAGATCTGGGCCTAAATCCATCGTTTTTTTGCTCACCATGCCATTCCAGCTTGAACCCAGCTATATGTAAATCAGTCTTGACCCTGTGCCTCATGGGAACAGTCCAGCCCGAACTGCCAAGCCAGGTCCTCCCTGGACTGGAATAAGCATCCTAGGACCGGTTTCGGGGTTTCACCCCTCTTCAGGCAGGATAGCTTGATTCCTGTGGCATGGAGAGCACGGGACTCACGTCTGAGCATACCCATCCAACTCGGGGTGAAAAATGCAAAAACAACAGTTGATGGTCAGAATGCAGAACAATGTCATACATTCACCCCAGTACAGAGATCTGGGCCTAAATCAATCTTTTTTTGCTCACCATGCCATTCCAGTTTGAACCCAGCCATATGCAAATCAGTCTTAACCCTGTGCCTCATGGGAACAGTCCAGCCCGAACTGCCAAGCCAGGCCCTCCCTGGACTGGAATAAGCATCCTAGGACCGGTTTCGGGGTTTCACCCCTCTTCAGGCAGGATAGCTTGATTCCAGTGGCATGGAGAGCACGGGACTCACGTCTGAGCATACCGATCCCACTCGGGGTGACAAATGCAAAAACAACAGTTGATGGACAAAATGCAGAACAATGTCATACATTCACCCCAGTACAAAGATCTGGGGCAAAATCCATCGTTTTTTTGTTCACCATGCCATTCCAGTTTGAACCCAGCCATATGCAAATCAGTCTTGACCCTGTGCCTCATGAGAACAGTCCAGCTCGAACTGCCAAGCCAGGTCCTCCCTGGACTGGAATAAGCATCCTAGGACCGGTTTCGGGGTTTCACCGCTCTTCAGCCAGGATAGCTTGATTCCAGTGGCATAGAGAGCACGGGACTCACGTCTGAGCATACCCGTCCCACTCGGGGTGACAAATGCAAAAACAACAGTTGATGGACAGAATGAAGAACAATGTCATACATTCACCCCAGTACAGAGATCTGGGCCTAAATCCATCGTTTTTTTCTTCACCATGCCATTCCAGTTTGAACCCAGCCATATGCAAATCAGTCTTGACCCTGTGCCTCATGGGAACAGTCCAGCCCGAACTGCCAAGCCAGGTCCTCCCTAGACTGGAATAAGCATCCTAGGACCTGTTTCGGGGTTTCACCCCTCGTCAGCCAGGATAGCTTGATTCCAGTGGCATGGAGAGCACGGGACTCACGTCGGAGCATACCCGTCCCACTCGGGGTGAAAAATGCGAAAAACAACAGTTGATGGACAGAATCCAGAACAATGTCATACATTCACCCCAGTACAGAGATCTGGGCCTAAATCCATCGTTTTTTTGCTCACCATGCCATTCCAGCTTGAACCCAGCTATATGTAAATCAGTCTTGACCCTGTGCCTCATGGGAACAGTCCAGCCCGAACTGCCAAGCCAGGTCCTCCCTGGACTGGAATGAGCATCCTAGGACCGGTTTCGGGGTTTCACCCCTCTTCAGCCAGGATAGCTTGATTCCAGTGGAATGGAGAGCACGGGACTCACGTCTGAACATACCCGTCCCACTCGGGGTGACAAATGCAAAAACAACAGTTGATGGACAGAATGCAGAACAATGTCATACATTCACCCCAGTACAGAGATCTGGACCTAAATCCATCGTTTTTTTGCTCACCATGCCATTCCAGCTTGAACCCAGCTATATGTAAATCAGTCTTGACCCTGTGCCTCATGGGAACAGTCCAGTCCGAACTGCCAAGCCAGGTCCTCCCTGGACTGGAATGAGCATCCTAGGACCGGTTTCGGGGTTTCACCCCTCTTCAGCCAGGTAGGCTTGATTCCAGTGGAATGGAGAGCACGGGACTCACGTCTGAACATACCCGTCCCACTCGGGGTGACAAATGCAAAAACAACAGTTGATGGACAGAATGCAGAACAATGTCATACATTCACCCCAGTACAGAGATCTGGGCCTAAATCCATCGTTTTTTTGCTCACCATGCCATTTCAGTTTGAACCCAGCCATATGCAAATCAGTCTTGACCCTGTGCCTCATGGGAACAGTCCAGCCCGAACTGCCAAGCCAGGTCCTCCCTGGACTGGAATAGGCATCCCAGGACCGGTTTCGGCGTTTCACCCCTCTTCAGGCAGGATAGCTTGATTCCAGTGGCATGGAGAGCACGGGACTCAAGTCTGAGCATACCCATCCCACTCGGGGTGACAAATGCAAAAACAACAGTTGATGGACAGAATGCAGAACAATGTCATACATTCACCCCAGTACAGAGATCTGGGCCTAAATCAATCGTTTTTTTGCTCACCATGCCATTCCAGTTTGAACCCAGCCATATGCAAATCAGTCTTGACCCTGTGCACTTTGGGAACAGTCCAGCCCGAACTGCTAAGCCAGGTCCTCCCTGGACTGGAATAAGCATCCTAGAACCGGTTTCGGGGTTTCACCCCTCTTCAACCAGGATAGCTTGATTCCAGTGGCATGGAAAGCACGGGACTCACGTTTGAGCATACCCGTCCCACTCGGGGTGACAAATACAAAAACAACAGTTGATGGACAGAATGCAGAACAATGTCATACGTTCACACCAGTACAGGGATCTGGGCCCAAATCCATCGTTTTTTTGTTCATCATGCCATTCCAGTTTGAACCCAGCCATATGCAAATCAGTCTTGACCCTGTGCCTCATGGGAACAGTCCAGCCCGAACTGCCAAGCCAGGTCCTCCCTGGACTGGAATAAGCATCCTAGGACCGGTTTCGGGGTTTCACCGCTCTTCAGCCAGGATAGCTTGATTCCATTGGCATAGAGAGCACGGGACTCACGTCTGAGCATACCCGTCCCACTTGGGGTGACAAATGCAAAAACAACAGTTGATGGACAGAATGAAGAACAATGTCATACATTCACCCCAGTACAGAGATCTGGGCCTAAATCCATCGTTTTTTTGCTCACCATGCCATTCCAGTTTGAACCCAGCCATATGCAAATCAGTCTTAACCCTGTGCCTCATGGGAACAGTCCAGCTTGAACTGACAAGCCAGGTCCTCCCTGGACTGGAATAAGCATCCTAGGACCGGTTTCGGGGTTTCACCCCTCTTCAGCCAGGATAGCTTGATTCCAGTGGCATGGAAAGCACGGCTCTCACGTCTGAGCATACCCGTCCCACTCGGGTGACAAATGTAAAAACAACAGTTGATGGACAAAATGCAGAACAATGTCATACATTCACCAGAGTACAGAGAACTGGCCCTAAATCCATCGTTTTTTTGCTCACCATGCCATTCCAGTTTGAACCCAGCCATATGCAAATCAGTCTTGACCCTGTGACTCATAGGAACAGTCCAGCCCGAACTGCCAAGCCAGGTCGTCCCTGGACTGGAATAAGCATCCTAGGACCGGTTTCGGGGTTTCACCCCTCTTCAGCCAGGATAGCTTGATTCCAGTGGCATAGAGAGCACGGGACTCACGTCTGAGCATACCCGTCCCACTCGGGGTGACAAATGCAAAAACAACAGTTGATGGACAGAATGTAGAACAATGTCATACATTCACCCCAGTACAGAGATCTGGGCCTAAATCCATAGTTTTTTTGCTCACAATGCCATTCCAGTTTGAACCCAGCCATATGCAAATCAGTCTTAACCCTGTGCCTCATGGGAACAGTCCAGCCCGAACTGCCAAGCCAGGTCCTCCCTGGACTGCAATAAGCATCCTAGGACCGGTTTTGGCGTTTCACCCCTCTTCAGGCAAGATAGCTTGATTCCAGTGGCATGGAGAGCACGGGACTCACGTCTGAGCATACCGATCCCACTCGGGGTGACAAATGCAAAAACAACAGTTGATGGACAAAATGCAGAACAATGTCATACATTCACCCCAGTACAGAGATCTGGGCCTAAATCCATCGTTTTTTTGCTCACCATGCCATTCCAGTTCATAGCCAGCCATATGCAAACCAGTCCTGACCCTGTGCCTCATGGGAACAGTCCAGCTCGAACTGCCAAGCCAGGTCCTCCCTGGACTGGAATAAGCGTCCTAGGACCGGTTTCGGGGTTTCACCACTCTTCAGCCAGGATAGCTTGATTCCAGTGGCATGGAAAGCACGGGACTCACGTCTGAGCATACCCGTCCCACTCGGGGTGACAAATGCAAAAACAACAGTTGATAGACAGAATGCAGAACAATGTCATACATTCACCCCAGCACAGGGATCTGGGCCTAAATCCATCGTTTTTTTGTTCACCATGCCATTCTAGTTTGAACGCAGCCATATGCAAATCAGTCTTGACCCTGTGCCTCATGGGAACAGTCCAGCCCGAACTGCCAAGCCAGGTCCTCCCTAGACTGGAATAAGCATCCTAGGACCAGTTTTGGGGTTTCACCCCTCTTCAGCCAGGATAGCTTGATTCCAGTGGCATGGAGAGCACGGGACTCACGTCTGAGCATACCCGTCCCACTCGGGGTGAAAAATGCGAAAACAACAGTTGACGGACAGAATGCAGAACAATGTCATACATTCACCCCAGTACAGTGATCTGGGCCTAAATCCATCGTTTTTTTGCTCACCATGCCATTCCAGTTTAAACCCAGCCATATGCAAATCAGTCTTAACCCTGTGCCTCATGGGACCAGTCCAGCCCGAACTGCCAAGCCAGGTCCTCCCTGAACTGGAATAAGCATCCTAGTTCCGGTTTCGGGGTTTCACCCCTCTTCAACCAGGATAGCTTGATTCCAGTGGCATGGAAAGCACGGGACTCACGTCTGAGCATACCCGTCCCACTCGGGGTGACAAATACAAAAACAACAGTTGATGGACAGAATGCAGAACAATGTCATACGTTCACACCAGTACAGGGATCTGGGCCCAAACGATCGTTTTTTTGTTCATCATGCCATTCCAGTTTGAACCCAGCCATATGCAAATCAGTCTTGACCCTGTGCCTCATGGGAACAGTCCAGCCCGAACTGCCAAGCCAGGTCCTCCCTGGACTGGAATAAGCATCCTAGGACCGGTTTCGGGGTTTCACCGCTCTTCAGCCAGGATAGCTTGATTCCATTGGCATAGAGAGCACGGGACTAACGTCTGAGCATACCCGTCCCACTCGGGGTGACAAATGCAAAAACAACAGTTGATGGACAGAATGAAGAACAATGTCATACATTCACCCCAGTACAGAGATCTGGGCCTAAATCCATCGTTTTTTTGCTCACCATGCCATTCCAGTTTGAACCCAGCCATATGCAAATCAGTCTTAACCCTGTGCCTCATGGGAACAGTCCAGCCCGAACTGCCAAGCCAGGCCCTCCCTGGACTGGAATAAGCATCCTAGGACCGGTTTCGGGGTTTCACCCCTCTTCAGGCAGGATAGCTTGATTCCAGTGGCATGGAGAGCACAGGACTCACGTCTGAGCATACCGATCCCACTCGGGGTGACAAATGCAAAAACAACAGTTGATGGACAAAATGCAGAACAATGTCATACATTCACCCCAGTACAGAGATCTGGGGCAAAATCCATCGTTTTTTTGTTCACCATGCCATTCCAGTTTGAACCCAGCCATATGCAAATCAGTCTTGACCCTGTGCCTCATGGGAACAGTCCAGCTCGAACTGCCAAGCCAGGTCCTCCCTGGACTGGAATAAGCATCCTAGGACCGGTTTCGGGGTTTCACCGCTCTTCAGCCAGGATAGCTTGATTCCAGTGGCATAGAGAGCACGGGACTCACGTCTGAGCATACCCGTCCCACTCGGGGTGACAAATGCAAAAACAACAGTTGATGGACAGAATGAAGAACAATGTCATACATTCACCCCAGTACAGAGATCTGGGCCTAAATCCATCGTTTTTTTCTTCACCATGCCATTCCAGTTTGAACCCAGCCATATGCAAATCAGTCTTGACCCTGTGCCTCATGGGAACAGTCCAGCCCGAACTGCCAAGCCAGGTCCTCCCTAGACTGGAATAAGCATCCTAGGACCTGTTTCGGGGTTTCACCCCTCGTCAGCCAGGATAGCTTGATTCCAGTGGCATGGAGAGCACGGGACTCACGTCGGAGCATACCCGTCCCACTCGGGGTGAAAAATGCGAAAAACAACAGTTGATGGACAGAATCCAGAACAATGTCATACATTCACCCCAGTACAGAGATCTGGGCCTAAATCCATCGTTTTTTTGCTCACCATGCCATTCCAGCTTGAACCCAGCTATATGTAAATCAGTCTTGACCCTGTGCCTCATGGGAACAGTCCAGCCCGAACTGCCAAGCCAGGTCCTCCCTGGACTGGAATGAGCATCCTAGGACGGGTTTCGGGGTTTCACCCCTCTTCAGCCAGGATAGCTTGATTCCAGTGGAATGGAGAGCACGGGACTCACGTCTGAACATACCCGTCCCACTCGGGGTGACAAATGCAAAAACAACAGTTGATGGACAGAATGCAGAACAATGTCATACATTCACCCCAGTACAGAGATCTGGACCTAAATCCATCGTTTTTTTGCTCACCATGCCATTCCAGCTTGAACCCAGCTATATGTAAATCAGTCTTGACCCTGTGCCTCATGGGAACAGTCCAGTCCGAACTGCCAAGCCAGGTCCTCCCTGGACTGGAATGAGCATCCTAGGACCGGTTTCGGGGTTTCACCCCTCTTCAGCCAGGTAGGCTTGATTCCAGTGGAATGGAGAGCACGGGACTCACGTCTGAACATACCCGTCCCACTCGGGGTGACAAATGCAAAAACAACAGTTGATGGACAGAATGCAGAACAATGTCATACATTCACCCCAGTACAGAGATCTGGGCCTAAATCCATCGTTTTTTTGCTCACCATGCCATTTCAGTTTGAACCCAGCCATATGCAAATCAGTCTTGACCCTGTGCCTCATGGGAACAGTCCAGCCCGAACTGCCAAGCCAGGTCCTCCCTGGACTGGAATAGGCATCCCAGGACCGGTTTCGGCGTTTCACCCCTCTTCAGGCAGGATAGCTTGATTCCAGTGGCATGGAGAGCACGGGACTCAAGTCTGAGCATACCCATCCCACTCGGGGTGACAAATGCAAAAACAACAGTTGATGGACAGAATGCAGAACAATGTCATACATTCACCCCAGTACAGAGATCTGGGCCTAAATCAATCGTTTTTTTGCTCACCATGCCATTCCAGTTTGAACCCAGCCATATGCAAATCAGTCTTGACCCTGTGCACTTTGGGAACAGTCCAGCCCGAACTGCTAAGCCAGGTCCTCCCTGGACTGGAATAAGCATCCTAGAACCGGTTTCGGGGTTTCACCCCTCTTCAACCAGGATAGCTTGATTCCAGTGGCATGGAAAGCACGGGACTCACGTTTGAGCATACCCGTCCCACTCGGGGTGACAAATACAAAAACAACAGTTGATGGACAGAATGCAGAACAATGTCATACGTTCACACCAGTACAGGGATCTGGGCCCAAATCCATCGTTTTTTTGTTCATCATGCCATTCCAGTTTGAACCCAGCCATATGCAAATCAGTCTTGACCCTGTGCCTCATGGGAACAGTCCAGCCCGAACTGCCAAGCCAGGTCCTCCCTGGACTGGAATAAGCATCCTAGGACCGGTTTCGGGGTTTCACCGCTCTTCAGCCAGGATAGCTTGATTCCATTGGCATAGAGAGCACGGGACTCACGTCTGAGCATACCCGTCCCACTTGGGGTGACAAATGCAAAAACAACAGTTGATGGACAGAATGAAGAACAATGTCATACTTTCACCCCAGTACAGAGATCTGGGCCTAAATCCATCGTTTTTTTGCTCACCATGCCATTCCAGTTTGAACCCAGCCATATGCAAATCAGTCTTAACCCTGTGCCTCATGGGAACAGTCCAGCCCGAACTGCCAAGCCAGGTCCTCCCTGGACTGGAATAAGCATCCTAGGACCGGTTTCGGGGTTTCACCCCTCTTCAGGCAGGATAGCTTGATTCCAGTAGCATGGAGAGCACGGGACTCACGTCTGAGCATACCGATCCCACTCGGGGTGACAAATGCAAAAACAGCAGTTGATGGACAAAATGCAGAACAATGTCATACATTCACCCCAGTACAGAGATCTGGGCCTAAATCCATCGTTTTTTTGCTCACCATGCCATTTCAGTTTGAACCCAGCCATATGCAAATCAGTCTTGACCCTGTGCCTCATGGGAACAGTCCAGCCCGAACTGCCAAGCCAGGTCCTCCCTGGACTGGAATAGGCATCCCAGGACCGGTTTCGGCGTTTCACCCCTCTTCAGGCAGGATAGCTTGATTCCAGTGGCATGGAGAGCACGGGACTCAAGTCTGAGCATACCCATCCCACTCGGGGTGACAAATGCAAAAACAACAGTTGATGGACAGAATGCAGAACAATGTCATACATTCACCCCAGTACAGAGATCTGGGCCTAAATCAATCGTTTTTTTGCTCACCATGCCATTCCAGTTTGAACCCAGCCATATGCAAATCAGTCTTGACCCTGTGCACTTTGGGAACAGTCCAGCCCGAACTGCTAAGCCAGGTCCTCCCTGGACTGGAATAAGCATCCTAGAACCGGTTTCGGGGTTTCACCCCTCTTCAACCAGGATAGCTTGATTCCAGTGGCATGGAAAGCACGGGACTCACGTCTGAGCATACCCGTCCCACTTGGGGTGACAAATGCAAAAACAACAGTTGATGGACAGAATGAAGAACAATGTCATACATTCACCCCAGTACAGAGATCTGAGCCTAAATCCATCGTTTTTTTGCTCACCATGCCATTCCAGTTTGAACCCAGCAATATGCAAATCAGTCTTAACCCTGTGCCTCATGGGAACAGTCCAGCTTGAACTGACAAGCCAGGTCCTCCCTGGACTGGAATAAGCATCCTAGGACCGGTTTCGGGGTTTCACCCCTCTTCAGCCAGGATAGCTTGATTCCAGTGGCATGGAAAGCACGGCTCTCACGTCTGAGCATACCCGTCCCACTCGGGTGACAAATGTAAAAACAACAGTTGATGGACAAAATGCAGAACAATGTCATACATTCACCAGAGTACAGAGAACTGGCCCTAAATCCATCGTTTTTTTGCTCACCATGCCATTCCAGTTTGAACCCAGCCATATGCAAATCAGTCTTGACCCTGTGACTCATAGGAACAGTCCAGCCCGAACTGCCAAGCCAGGTCGTCCCTGGACTGGAATAAGCATCCTAGGACCGGTTTCGGGGTTTCACCCCTCTTCAGCCAGGATAGCTTGATTCCAGTGGCATAGAGAGCACGGGACTCACGTCTGAGCATACCCGTCCCACTCGGGGTGACAAATGCAAAAACAACAGTTGATGGACAGAATGTAGAACAATGTCATACATTCACCCCAGTACAGAGATCTGGGCCTAAATCCATCGTTTTTTTGCTCACAATGCCATTCCAGTTTGAACCCAGCCATATGCAAATCAGTCTTAACCCTGTGCCTCATGGGAACAGTCCAGCCCGAACTGCCAAGCCAGGTCCTCCCTGGACTGCAATAAGCATCCTAGGACCGGTTTTGGCGTTTCACCCCTCTTCAGGCAAGATAGCTTGATTCCAGTGGCATGGAGAGCACGGGACTCACGTCTGAGCATACCGATCCCACTCGGGGTGACAAATGCAAAAACAACAGTTGATGGACAAAATGCAGAACAATGTCATACATTCACCCCAGTACAGAGATCTGGGCCTAAATCCATCGTTTTTTTGCTCACCATGCCATTCCAGTTCATAGCCAGCCATATGCAAACCAGTCCTGACCCTGTGCCTCATGGGAACAGTCCAGCTCGAACTGCCAAGCCAGGTCCTCTCTGGACTGGAATAAGCGTCCTAGGACCGGTTTCGGGGTTTCACCACTCTTCAGCCAGGATAGCTTGATTCCAGTGGCATGGAAAGCACGGGACTCACGTCTGAGCATACCCGTCCCACTCGGGGTGACAAATGAAAAAACAACAGTTGATAGACAGAATACAGAACAATGTCATACATTCACCCCAGCACAGGGATCTGGGCCTAAATCCATCTTTTTTTGTTCACCATGCCATTCTAGTTTGAACGCAGCCATATGCAAATCAGTCTTGACCCTGTGCCTCATGGGAACAGTCCAGCCCGAACTGCCAAGCCAGGTCCTCCCTAGACTGGAATAAGCATCCTAGGACCAGTTTTGGGGTTTCACCCCTCTTCAGCCAGGATAGCTTGATTCCAGTGGCATGGAGAGCACGGGACTCACGTCTGAGCATACCCGTCCCACTCGGGGTGAAAAATGCGAAAACAACAGTTGACGGACAGAATGCAGAACAATGTCATACATTCACCCCAGTACAGTGATCTAGGCCTAAATCCATCGTTTTTTTGCTCACCATGCCATTCCAGCTTGAACCCAGCTATATGTAAATCAGTCTTGACCCTGTGCCTCATGGGAACAGTCCAGCCCGAACTGCCAAGCCAGGTCCTCCCTGGACTGGAATCAGCATCCGAGGACCGGTTTCGGGGTTTCACCGCTCTTCAGCCAGGATAGATTGATTCCAGTGGCATAGAGAGCACGGGACTCACGTCTGAGCATACCCGTCCCACTCGGGGTGACAAATGCAAAAACAACAGTTGATGGACAGAATGAAGAACAATGTCATACATTCACCCCAGTACAGAGATCTGGGCCTAAATCCATCGTTTTTTTGTTCACCATGCCATTCCAGTTTGAACCCAGCCATATGCAAATCAGTCTTAACCCTGTGCCTCATGGGACCAGTCCAGCCCGAACTGCCAAGCCAGGTCCTCCCTGAACTGGAATAAGCATCCTAGTTCCGGTTTCGGGGTTTCACCCCTCTTCAACCAGGATAGCTTGATTGCAGTGGCATGGAAAGCACGGGACTCACGTCTGAGCATACCCGTCCCACTCGGGGTGACAAATACAAAAACAACAGTTGATGGACAGAATGCAGAACAATGTCATACGTTCACACCAGTACAGGGATCTGGGCCCAACCGATCGTTTTTTTGTTCATCATGCCATTCCAGTTTGAACCCAGCCATATGCAAATCAGTCTTGACCCTGTGCCTCATGGGAACAGTCCAGCCCGAACTGCCAAGCCAGGTCCTCCCTGGACTGGAATAAGCATCCTAGGACCGGTTTCGGGGTTTCACCGCTCTTCAGCCAGGATAGCTTGATTCCATTGGCATAGAGAGCACGGGACTAACGTCTGAGCATACCCGTCCCACTCGGGGTGACAAATGCAAAAACAACAGTTGATGGACAGAATGAAGAACAATGTCATACATTCACCCCAGTACAGAGATCTGGGCCTAAATCCATCGTTTTTTTGCTCACCATGCCATTCCAGTTTGAACCCAGCCATATGCAAATCAGTCTTAACCCTGTGCCTCATGGGAACAGTCCAGCCCGAACTGCCAAGCCAGGCCCTCCCTGGACTGGAATAAGCATCCTAGGACCGGTTTCGGGGTTTCACCCCTCTTCAGGCAGGATAGCTTGATTCCAGTGGCATGGAGAGCACGGGACTCACGTCTGAGCATACCGATCCCACTCGGGGTGACAAATGCAAAAACAACAGTTGATGGACAAAATGCAGAACAATGTCATACATTCACCCCAGTACAGAGATCTGGGGCAAAATCCATCGTTTTTTTGTTCACCATGCCATTCCAGTTTGAACCCAGCCATATGCAAATCAGTCTTGACCCTGTGCCTCATGGGAACAGTCCAGCTCGAACTGCCAAGCCAGGTCCTCCCTGGACTGGAATAAGCATCCTAGGACCGGTTTCGGGGTTTCACCGCTCTTCAGCCAGGATAGCTTGATTCCAGTGGCATAGAGAGCACGGGACTCACGTCTGAGCATACCCGTCCCACTCGGGGTGACAAATGCAAAAACAACAGTTGATGGACAGAATGAAGAACAATGTCATACATTCACCCCAGTACAGAGATCTGGGCCTAAATCCATCGTTTTTTTCTTCACCATGCCATTCCAGTTTGAACCCAGCCATATGCAAATCAGTCTTGACCCTGTGCCTCATGGGAACAGTCCAGCCCGAACTGCCAAGCCAGGTCCTCCCTAGACTGGAATAAGCATCCTAGGACCTGTTTCGGGGTTTCACCCCTCGTCAGCCAGGATAGCTTGATTCCAGTGGCATGGAGAGCACGGGACTCACGTCGGAGCATACCCGTCCCACTCGGGGTGAAAAATGCGAAAAACAACAGTTGATGGACAGAATCCAGAACAATGTCATACATTCACCCCAGTACAGAGATCTGGGCCTAAATCCATCGTTTTTTTGCTCACCATGCCATTCCAGCTTGAACCCAGCTATATGTAAATCAGTCTTGACCCTGTGCCTCATGGGAACAGTCCAGCCCGAACTGCCAAGCCAGGTCCTCCCTGGACTGGAATGAGCATCCTAGGACCGGATTCGGGGTTTCACCCCTCTTCAGCCAGGATAGCTTGATTCCAGTGGAATGGAGAGCACGGGACTCACGTCTGAACATACCCGTCCCACTCGGGGTGACAAATGCAAAAACAACAGTTGATGGACAGAATGCAGAACAATGTCATACATTCACCCCAGTACAGAGATCTGGACCTAAATCCATCGTTTTTTTGCTCACCATGCCATTCCAGCTTGAACCCAGCTATATGTAAATCAGTCTTGACCCTGTGCCTCATGGGAACAGTCCAGTCCGAACTGCCAAGCCAGGTCCTCCCTGGACTGGAATGAGCATCCTAGGACCGGTTTCGGGGTTTCACCCCTCTTCAGCCAGGTAGGCTTGATTCCAGTGGAATGGAGAGCACGGGACTCACGTCTGAACATACCCGTCCCACTCGGGGTGACAAATGCAAAAACAACAGTTGATGGACAGAATGCAGGACAATGTCATACATTCACCCCAGTACAGAGATCTGGGCCTAAATCCATCGTTTTTTTGCTCACCATGCCATTTCAGTTTGAGCCCAGCCATATGCAAATCAGTCTTGACCCTGTGCCTCATGGGAACAGTCCAGCCCGAACTGCCAAGCCAGGTCCTCCCTGGACTGGAATAGGCATCCCAGGACCGGTTTCGGCGTTTCACCCCTCTTCAGGCAGGATAGCTTGATTCCAGTGGCATGGAGAGCACGGGACTCAAGTCTGAGCATACCCATCCCACTCGGGGTGACAAATGCAAAAACAACAGTTGATGGACAGAATGCAGAACAATGTCATACATTCACCCCAGTACAGAGATCTGGGCCTAAATCAATCGTTTTTTTGCTCACCATGCCATTCCAGTTTGAACCCAGCCATATGCAAATCAGTCTTGACCCTGTGCACTTTGGGAACAGTCCAGCCCGAACTGCTAAGCCAGGTCCTCCCTGGACTGGAATAAGCATCCTAGAACCGGTTTCGGGGTTTCACCCCTCTTCAACCAGGATAGCTTGATTCCAGTGGCATGGAAAGCACGGGACTCACGTTTGAGCATACCCGTCCCACTCGGGGTGACAAATACAAAAACAACAGTTGATGGACAGAATGCAGAACAATGTCATACGTTCACACCAGTACAGGGATCTGGGCCCAAATCCATCGTTTTTTTGTTCATCATGCCATTCCAGTTTGAACCCAGCCATATGCAAATCAGTCTTGACCCTGTGCCTCATGGGAACAGTCCAGCCCGAACTGCCAAGCCAGGTCCTCCCTGGACTGGAATAAGCATCCTAGGACCGGTTTCGGGGTTTCACCGCTCTTCAGCCAGGATAGCTTGATTCCATTGGCATAGAGAGCACGGGACTCACGTCTGAGCATACCCGTCCCACTTGGGGTGACAAATGCAAAAACAACAGTTGATGGACAGAATGAAGAACAATGTCATACATTCACCCCAGTACAGAGATCTGGGCCTAAATCCATCGTTTTTTTGCTCACCATGCCATTCCAGTTTGAACCCAGCCATATGCAAATCAGTCTTAACCCTGTGCCTCATGGGAACAGTCCAGCCCGAACTGCCAAGCCAGGTCCTCCCTAGACTGGAATAAGCATCCTAGGACCGGTTTCGGGGTTTCACCCCTTGTTAGCCAGGATAGCTTGATTCCAGTAGCATGGAGAGCACGGGACTCACGTCTGAGCATACCGATCCCACTCGGGGTGACAAATGCAAAAACAGCAGTTGATGGACAAAATGCAGAACAATGTCATACATTCACCACAGTACAGAGATCTGGGCCAAAATCCATCATTTTTTTGTTCACCATGACATTCCAGTTTGAACCCAGCCATATGCAAATCAGTCTTGACCCTGTGCCTCATGGGAACAGTCCAGCCCGAACTGCCAAGCCAGGTCCTCCCTAGACTGGAATAAGCATCCTAGGACCGGTTTCGGGGTTTCACCCCTTGTTAGCCAGGATAGCTTGATTCCAGTGGCATGGAGAGCACGGGACTCACGTCGGAGCATACCCGTCCCACTCGGGGTGAAAAATGCGAAAACAACAGTTGATGGACAGAATGCAGAACAATGTCATACATTCACCCCAGTACAGATATCTGGGCCTAAATCCATCGTTTTTTTGCTCACCATGCCATTCCAGCTTGAACCCAGCTATATGTAAATCAGTCTTGACCCTGTGCCTCATGGGAACAGTCCAGCCCGAACTGCCAAGCCAGGTCCTCCCTGGACTGGAATGAGCATCCTAGGACCGGTTTCGGGGTTTCACCCCTCTTCAGCCAGGATAGCTTGATTCCAGTGGAATGGAGAGCACGGGACTCACGTCTGAACATACCCGTCCCACTCGGGGTGACAAATGCAAAAACAACAGTTGATGGACAGAATGCAGAACAATGTCATACATTCACCCCAGTACAGAGATCTGGGCCTAAATCCATCGTTTGTTTGCTCACCATGCCATTTCAGTTTGAACCCAGCCATATGCAAATCAGTCTTGACCCTGTGCCTCATGGGAACAGTCCAGCCCGAACTGCCAAGCCAGGTCCTCCCTGGACTGGAATAAGCATCCTAGGACCGGTTTCGGGGTTTCACCCCTCTTCAGGCAGGATAGCTTGATTCCAGTGGCATGGAGAGCACAGGACTCACGTCTGAGCATACCGATCCCACTCGGGGTGACAAATGCAAAAACAACAGTTGATGGACAAAATGCAGAACAATGTCATACATTCACCCCACTACAGAGATCTGGGCCTAAATCCATCGTTTTTTTGCACACCATGCCATTCCAGTTTGAACCCAGCCATATGCAAATCAGTCCTGACCCTGTGCCTCATGGAAACAGTCCAGCTCGAACTGCCAAGCCAGGTCCTTCCTGGACTGGAATAAGCATCCTAGGACCGGTTTCGGGGTTTCACCCCTCTTCAGCCAGGATAGCTTGATTCCAGTGGCATGGAGAGCACGGGACTCACGTCGGAGCATAGCCGTCCCACTCGGGGTGAAAAATGCGAAAACAACAGTTGACGGACAGAATGCAGAACAATGTCATACATTCACCCCAGTACAGTGATCTGGGCCTAAATCCATCGTTTTTTTGCTCACCGTGCCATTCCAGCTTGAACCCAGCTATATGTAAATCAGTCTTGACCCTGTGCCTCATGGGAACAGTCCAGCCCGAACTGCCAAGCCAGGTCCTCCCTGGACTGGAATAAGCATCCTAGGACCGGTTTCGGGGTTTCACCCCTCTTCAGGCAGGATAGCTTGATTCCAGTAGCATGGAGAGCACGGGACTCACGTCTGAGCATACCGATCCCACTCGGGGTGACAAATGCAAAAACAGCAGTTGATGGACAAAATGCAGAACAATGTCATACATTCACCACAGTACAGAGATCTGGGCCAAAATCCATCATTTTTTTGTTCACCATGCCATTCCAGTTTGAACCCAGCCATATGCAAATCAGTCTTGACCCTGTGCCTCATGGGAACAGTCCAGCCCGAACTGCCAAGCCAGGTCCTCCCTAGACTGGAATAAGCATCCTAGGACCGGTTTCGGGGTTTCACCCCTTGTTAGCCAGGATAGCTTGATTCCAGTGGCATGGAGAGCACGGGACTCACGTCGGAGCATACCCGTCCCACTCGGGGTGAAAAATGCGAAAACAACAGTTGATGGACAGAATGCAGAACAATGTCATACATTCACCCCAGTACAGATATCTGGGCCTAAATCCATCGTTTTTTTGCTCACCATGCCATTCCAGCTTGAACCCAGCTATATGTAAATCAGTCTTGACCCTTTGCCTCATGGGAACAGTCCAGCCCGAACTGCCAAGCCAGGTCCTCCCTGGACTGGAATGAGCATCCTAGGACCGGTTTCGGGGTTTCACCCCTCTTCAGCCAGGATAGCTTGATTCCAGTGGAATGGAGAGCACGGGACTCACGTCTGAACATACCCGTCCCACTCGGGGTGACAAATGCAAAAACAACAGTTGATGGACAGAATGCAGAACAATGTCATACATTCACCCCAGTACAGAGATCTGGGCCTAAATCCATCGTTTGTTTGCTCACCATGCCATTTCAGTTTGAACCCAGCCATATGCAAATCAGTCTTGACCCTGTGCCTCATGGGAACAGTCCAGCCCGAACTGCCAAGCCAGGTCCTCCCTGGACTGGAATAAGCATCCTAGGACCGGTTTCGGGGTTTCACCCCTCTTCAGGCAGGATAGCTTGATTCCAGTGGCATGGAGAGCACAGGACTCACGTCTGAGCATACCGATCCCACTCGGGGTGACAAATGCAAAAACAACAGTTGATGGACAAAATGCAGAACAATGTCATACATTCACCCCACTACAGAGATCTGGGCCTAAATCCATCGTTTTTTTGCTCACCATGCCATTCCAGTTTGAACCCAGCCATATGCAAATCAGTCCTGACCCTGTGCCTCATGGAAACAGTCCAGCTCGAACTGCCAAGCCAGGTCCTTCCTGGACTGGAATAAGCATCCTAGGACCGGTTTCGGGGTTTCACCCCTCTTCAGCCAGGATAGCTTGATTCCAGTGGCATGGAGAGCACGGGACTCACGTCGGAGCATAGCCGTCCCACTCGGGGTGAAAAATGCGAAAACAACAGTTGACGGACAGAATGCAGAACAATGTCATACATTCACCTGGGGTGAATGTATGACATTGTTCTGCATTCTGGGTACAGTCCAGCCCGAACTGCCAAGCCAGGTCCTCCCTGGACTGGAATAAGCATCCTAGGACCGGATTCAGGGTTTCACCCCTCTTCAGCCAGGACAGCTTGATTCCAGTGGCATGGAGAGCACGGGTCTCACGTCTGAGCATACCCGTCCCACTCGGGGTGACAAATGCAAAAACAAAAGTAGATGGTCAGAATGCAGAACAATGTCATACATTCACCCCACTACAGTGATCTGGGCCTAAATCCATCGTTTTTTTGCTCACCGTGCCATTCCAGCTTGAACCCAGCTATATGTAAATCAGTCTTGACCCTGTGCCTCATGGGAACAGTCCAGCCCGAACTGCCAAGCCAGGTCCTCCCTGGACTGGAATCAGCATCCGAGGACCGGTTTCGGGGTTTCACCGCTCTTCAGCCAGGATAGCTTGATTCCAGTGGCATAGAGAGCACGGGACTCACGTCTGAGCATACCCGTCCCACTCGGGGTGACAAATGCAAAAACAACAGTTGAATTACAGAATGAAGAACAATGTCACACATTCACCCCAGTACTGAGATCTGGGCCTAAATCCATCGTTTTTTTGCTCACCATGCCATTCCAGTTTGAACCCAGCCATATGCAAATCAGTCTTAACCCTATGCCTCATGGGAACAGTCCAGCCCGAACTGCCAAGCCAGGTCCTCCCTGGACTGGAATAAGCATCCTAGGACCGGTTTCGGGGTTTCACCCCTCCTCAGGCAGGATAGCTTGATTCTAGTGGCATGGAGAGCACGGGACTCACGTCTGAGCATACCGATCCCACTCGGGGTGACAAATGCAAAAACAACAGTTGATGGACAAAATGCAGAACAATGTCATACATTCACCCCAGTACAGAGATCTGGACCTAAATCCATCGTTTTTTTGCTCACCATGCCATTCCAGTTCATAGCCAGCCAAATGCAAATCAGTCCTGACCCTGTGCCTCATGGGAACACTCCAGCTCGAACTGCCAAGCCAGGTCCTCCCTGGACTGGAATAAGTATCCTAGGACCGGTTTCGGGGTTTCACCCCTCTTCAGCCAGGATAGCTTGATTCCAGTGGCATGGAAAGCACGGGATTCACGTCTGAGCATACCCGTCCCACTCGGGGTGACAAATGCAAAAACAACAGTTGATGGACAGAATGCAGAACAATGTCATACATTCACCCCAGTACAGGGATCTGGGCCTAAATCCATCGTTTTTTTGTTCACCATGCCATTCCAGTTTGAACCCAGCCATATGCAAATCAGTCTTGACGCTGTGCCTCATGGGAACAGTCCAGCCCGAACTGCCAAGCCAGGTCCTCCCTAGACTGGAATAAGCATCCTAGGACCGGTTTAGGGGTTTCACCCCTCTTCAGCCAGGATAGCTTGATTCCAGTGGCATGGACAGCACGGGACTCACGTCTGAGCATACCCGTCCCACTCGGGGTGACAAATGCAAAAACAACAGTTGATGGACAGAATGCAGAACAATGTCATACATTCACCCCAGTACAGAGATCTGGGCCTAAATCCATCGTTTTTTTGCTCAACATGCCATTTCAGTTTGAACCCAGCCATATGCAAATCAGTCTTGACCCTGTGCCTCATGGGAACAGTCCAGCCCGAACTGCCAAGCCAGGTCCTCCCTGGACTGGAATAAGCATCCTAGGACCGGTTTTGGGGTTTCACCCCTCTTCAGGCAGGATAGCTTGATTCCAGTGGCATGGAGAGCACAGGACTCATGTCTGAGCATACCGATCCCACTCGGGGTGACAAATGCAAAAACAACAGTTGATGGACAAAATGACGAACAATGTCATACATTCACCCCACTACAGAGATCTGGGCCTAAATCCATCGTTTTTTTGCTCACCATGCCATTCCAGTTTGAACCCAGCCATATGCAAATCAGTCCTGACCCTGTGCCTCATGGAAACAGTCCAGCTCGAACTGCCAAGCCAGGTCCTCCCTTGACTGGAATAAGCATCCTAGGACCGGTTTCGGCGTTTTACCCCTCTTCAGCCAGAATAGCTTGATTCCAATGGCATGGAAAGCACGGCACTCACGTCTGAGCATACCCATCCCACTCGGGGTGACAAATGTAAAAACAACAGTTGATGGACAGAATGCAGAACAATGTCATACATTCACCAGAGTACAGAGATCTGGGCCTAAATCGATCGTTTTTTTGCTCACCATGCCATTCCAGTTTGAACCCAGCCATATGCAAATCAGTCTTGACCCTGTGACTCATAGGAACAGTCCAGCCCGAACTGCCAAGCCAGGTCGTCCCTGGACTGGAATAAGCATCCTAGGACCGGTTTCGGGGTTTCACCCCTCTTCAGCCAGGATAGCTTGATTCCAGTGGCATGGAGAGCGCGGCACTCACGTCTGAGCATTCCCGTCCCACTCGGGGTGACTAATGCAAAAACAACAGTTGATGGACAGAATGCAGAACAATGTCATACATTCACCCCAGTACAGAGATCTGGGCCTTAATCCATCCATTTTTTGCTCACCATGCCATTCCAGTTTGAACCCAGCCATATGCAAATCAGTCTTGACCCTGTGCCTCATGGGAACAGTCCAGCCCGAACTGCCAAGCCAGGTCCTCCCTGGACTGGAATAGGCATCCCAGGACCGGTTTCGGCGTTTCACCCCTCTTCAGGCAGGATAGCTTGATTCCAGTGGCATGGAGAGCACGGGACTCAAGTCTGAGCATACCCATCCCACTCGGGGTGACAAATGCAAAAACAACAGTTGATGGACAGAATGCAGAACAATGTCATACATTCACCCCAGTACAGAGATCTGGGCCTAAATCAATCGTTTTTTTGCTCACCATGCCATTCCAGTTTGAACCCAGCCATATGCAAATCAGTCTTGACCCTGTGCACTTTGGGAACAGTCCAGCCCGAACTGCTAAGCCAGGTCCTCCCTGGACTGGAATAAGCATCCTAGAACCGGTTTCGGGGTTTCACCCCTCTTCAACCAGGATAGCTTGATTCCAGTGGCATGGAAAGCACGGGACTCACGTCTGAGCATACCCGTCCCACTCGGGGTGACAAATACAAAAACAACAGTTGATGGACAGAATGCAGAACAATGTCATACGTTCACACCAGTACAGGGATCTGGGCCCAAATCCATCGTTTTTTTGTTCATCATGCCATTCCAGTTTGAACCCAGCCATATGCAAATCAGTCTTGACCCTGTGCCTCATGGGAACAGTCCAGCCCGAACTGCCAAGCCAGGTCCTCCCTGGACTGGAATAAGCATCCTAGGACCGGTTTCGGGGTTTCACCGCTCTTCAGCCAGGATAGCTTGATTCCAGTGGCATAGAGAGCACGGGACTCACGTCTGAGCATACCCGTCCCACTCGGGGTGACAAATGCATAAACAACAGTTGATGGACAGAATGAAGAACAATGTCATACATTCACCCCAGTACAGAGATCTGGGCCTAAATCCATCGTTTTTTTGCTCACCATGCCATTCCAGTTTGAACCCAGCCATATGCAAATCAGTCTTAACCCTGTGCCTCATGGGAACAGTCCAGCCCGAACTGCCAAGCCAGGTCCTCCCTGGACTGGAATAAGCATCCTAGGACCGGTTTCAGGGTTTCACCCCTCTTCAGGCAGGATAGCTTGATTCCAGTGGCATGAAGAGCACGGGACTCACGTCTGAACATACCGATCCCACTCGGGGTGACAAATGCAAAAACAACAGTTGATGGACAAAATGCAGAACAATGTCATACATTCACCCCAGTACAGAGATCTGGGCCAAAATCCATTGTTTTTTTGTTCACCATGCCATTCCAGTTTGAACCCAGCCATATGCAAATCAGTCTTGACCCTGTGCCTCATGGGAACAGTCCAGCTCGAACTGCCAAGCCAGGTCCTCCCTGGACTGGAATAAGCATCCTAGGACCGGTTTCGGGGTTTCACCGCTCTTCAGCCAAGATAGCTTGATTCCAGTGGCATAGAGAGCACGGGACTCACGTCTGAGCATACCCATCCCACTCGGGGTGACAAATGCAAAAACAACAGTTGATGGACAGAATGAAGAACAATGTCATACATTCACCCCAGTACAGAGATCTGGGCCTAAATCCATCGTTTTTTTCTTCACCATGCCATTCCAGTTTGAACCCAGCCATATGCAAATCAGTCTTGACCCTGTGCCTCATGGGAACAGTCCAGCCCGAACTGCCAAGCCAGGTCCTCCCTGGACTGGAATAAGCATCCTAGGACCGGTTTTGGTGTTTCACCCCTCTTCAGCCAGGATAACTAGATTCCAGTGGCATAGAGAGCACGGAACTCACGTCTGAGCATACCCGTCCCACTCGGGGTGACAAATGCAAAAACAACAGTTGATGGACAGAATGCAGAACAATGTCATACATTCACCCCATTACAGAGATCTGGACCTAAATCCATCGTTTTTTTGCTCACCATGCCATTCCAGTTTGAACCCAGCCATATGCAAATCAGTCTTGACCCTGTGCCTCATGGGAACAGTCCAGCCTGAACTGCCAAACCAGGTCCTCCCTGGACTGGAATAAGCATCCTAGGACCGGTTTCGGGGTTTCACCCCTCTTCAGGCAGGATAGCTTGATTCCAGTGGCATGGAGAGCACGGGACTCAAGTCTGAGCATACCCATCCCACTCGGGGTGACAAATGCAAAAACAACAGTTGATGGACAGAATGCAGATCAATGTCATACATTCACCCCAGTACAGAGATCTGGGCCTTAATCCATCCATTTTTTGCTCACCATGCCATTCCAGTTTGAACCCAGCCATATGCAAATCAGTCTTGACCCTCGCCTCATGGGAACAGTCCAGCCCGAACTGTCAAGCCAGGTCCTCCCTGGACTGGAATAAGCATCCTAGGACCGGTTTCGGGGTTTCACCACTCTTCAGCCAGGATAGCTTGATTCCATTGGCATGGAAAGCACGGGACTCACGTCTGAGCATACCCGTCCCACTCAGGGTGACAAATGCAAAAACAACAGTTGATGGACAGAATGCAGAACAATGTCATACGTTCACACCAGTACAGAGATCTGGGCCCAAATCCATCGTTTTTTTGTTCACCATGCCATTCCAGTTTGAACCCAGCCATATGCAAATCAGTCTTGACCCTGTGCCTCATGGGAACAGTCCAGCCCGAACTGCCAAGCCAGGTCCTCCCTGGACTGGAATAAGCATCCTAGGACCGGTTTCGGGGTTTCACCCCTCTCATCAGCCAGGATAGCTTGATTCCAGTGGCATGGAGAGCACAGGACTCACGTCTGAGCATACCCGTCCCACTCGGGGTGACAAATGCAAAAACAACAGTTGATGGACAGAATGCAGAACAATGTCATACATTCACCCCAGTACAGAGATCTGGACCTAAATCCATCGTTTTTTTGCTCACCATGCCATTCCAGTTTGAACCCAGCCATATGCAAATCAGTCTTGACCCTGTGCCTCATGGGAACAGTCCAGCCTGAACTGCCAAACCAGGTCCTCCCTGGACTGGAATAAGCATCCTAGGACCGGTTTCGGGGTTTCACCCCTCTTCAGGCAGGATAGCTTGATTCCAGTGGCATGGAGAGCACGGGACTCAAATCTGAGCATACCCATCCCACTCGGGGTGACAAATGCAAAAACAACAGTTGATGGACAGAATGCAGATCAATGTCATACATTCACCCCAGTACAGAGATCTGGGCCTTAATCCATCCATTTTTTGCTCACCATGCCATTCCAGTTTGAACCCAGCCATATGCAAATCAGTCTTGACCCTGTGCCTCATGGGAACAGTCCAGCCCAAACTGCCAAGCCAGGTCCTCCCTGGACTGGAATAAGCATCCTAGGACCGGTTTCGGGGTTTCACCGCTCTTCAGCCAGGATAGCTTGATTCCAGTGGCATAGAGAGCACGGGACTCACGTCTGAGCATACCCGTCCCACTCGGGGTGACAAATGCATAAACAACAGTTGATGGACAGAATGAAGAACAATGTCATACATTCACCCCAGTACAGAGATATGGGCCTAAATCCATCGTTTTTTTGCTCACCATGCCATTCCAGTTTGAACCCAGCCATATGCAAATCAGTCTTAACCCTGTGCCTCATGGGAACAGTCCAGCCCGAACTGCCAAGCCAGGTCCTCCCTGGACTGGAATAAGCATCCTAGGACCGGTTTCGGGGTTTCACCCCTCTTCAGGCAGGATAGCTTGATTCCAGTGGCATGGAGAGCACGGGACTCACGTCTGAGCATACCGATCCCACTCGGGGTGACAAATGCAAAAACAACAGTTGATGGACAAAATGCAGAACAATGTCATACATTCACCCCAGTACAGAGATCTGGGCCAAAATCCATCCATTTTTTGCTCACCATGCCATTCCAGTTTGAACCCAGCCATATGCAAATCAGTCTTGACCCTGTGCCTCATGGGAACAGTCCAGCCCAAACTGCCAAGCCAGGTCCTCCCTGGACTGGAATAAGCATCCTAGGACCGGTTTCGGGGTTTCACCCCTCTTCAGCCAGGATAGCTTGATTCCAGTGGCATAGAGAGCACGGGACTCACGTCTGAGCATACCCGTCCCACTCGGGGTGACAAATGCATAAACAACAGTTGATGGACAGAATGAAGAACAATGTCATACATTCACCCCAGTACAGAGATATGGGCCTAAATCCATCGTTTTTTTGCTCACCATGCCATTCCAGTTTGAACCCAGCCATATGCAAATCAGTCTTAACCCTGTGCCTCATGGGAACAGTCCAGCCCGAACTGCCAAGCCAGGTCCTCCCTGGACTGGAATAAGCATCCTAGGACCGGTTTCGGGGTTTCACCCCTCTTCAGGCAGGATAGCTTGATTCCAGTGGCATGGAGAGCACGGGACTCACGTCTGAGCATACCGATCCCACTCGGGGTGACAAATGCAAAAACAACAGTTGATGGACAAAATGCAGAACAATGTCATACATTCACCCCAGTACAGAGATCTGGGCCAAAATCCATCGTTTTTTTGTTCACCATGCCATTCCAGTTTGAACCCAGCCATATGCAAATCAGTCTTGACCCTGTGCCTCATGGGAACAGTCCAGCCCGAACTGCCAAGCCAGGTCCTCCCTGGACTGGAATAAGCATCCTAGGACCGGTTTCGGTGTTTCACCCCTCTTCAGCCAGGATAACTAGATTCCAGTGGCATAGAGAGCACGGAACTCACGTCTGAGCATACCCGTCCCACTCGGGGTGACAAATGCAAAAACAACAGTTGATGGACAGAATGCAGAACAATGTCATACATTCACCCCAGTACAGAGATCTGGACCTAAATCCATCGTTTTTTTGCTCACCATGCCATTCCAGTTTGAACCCAGCCATATGCAAATCAGTCTTGACCCTGTGCCTCATGGGAACAGTCTAGCCTGAACTGCCAAACCAGGTCCTCCCTGGACTGGAATAAGCATCCTAGGACCGGTTTCGGGGTTTCACCCCTCTTCAGGCAGGATAGCTTGATTCCAGTGGCATGGAGAGCACGGGACTCACGTCTGAGCATACCCGTCCCACTCAGGGTGACAAATGCAAAAACAACAGTTGATGGACAGAATGTAGAACAATGTCATACGTTCACACCAGTACAGAGATCTGGGCCCAAATCCATCGTTTTTTTGTTCACCATGCCATTCCAGTTTGAACCCAGCCATATGCAAATCAGTCTTGACCCTGTGCCTCATGGGAACAGTCCAGCCCGAACTGCCAAGCCAGGTCCTCCCTGGACTGGAATAAGCATCCTAGGACCGGTTTCGGGGTTTCACCCCTCTCATCAGCCAGGATAGCTTGATTCCAGTGGCATGGAGAGCACAGGACTCACGTCTGAGCATACCCATCCCACTCGGGGTGACAAATGCAAAAACAACAGTTGATGGACAGAATGCAGATCAATGTCATACATTCACCCCAGTACAGAGATCTGGGCCTTAATCCATCCATTTTTTGCTCACCATGCCATTCCAGTTTGAACCCAGCCATATGCAAATCAGTCTTGACCCTGTGCCTCATGGGAACAGTCCAGCCCGAACTGTCAAGCCAGGTCCTCCCTGGACTGGAATAAGCATCCTAGGACCGGTTTCGGGGTTTCACCACTCTTCAGCCAGGATAGCTTGAGTCCATTGGCATGGAAAGCACGGGACTCACGTCTGAGCATACCCGTCCCACTCAGGGTGACAAATGCAAAAACAACAGTTGATGGACAGAATGCAGAACAATGTCATACGTTCACACCAGTACAGAGATCTGGGCCCAAATCCATCGTTTTTTTGTTCACCATGCCATTCCAGTTTGAACCCAGCCATATGCAAATCAGTCTTGACCCTGTGCCTCATGGGAACAGTCCAGCCCGAACTGCCAAGCCAGGTCCTCCCTGGACTGGAATAAGCATCCTAGGACCGGTTTCGGGGTTTCACCCCTCTCATCAGCCAGGATAGCTTGATTCCAGTGGCATGGAGAGCACAGGACTCACGTCTGAGCATACCCGTCCCATTTGGGGTGAAAAATGCAAAAACAACAGTTGATGGACAGAATGCAGAACAATGTCATACATTCAACCCAGTACAGAGATCTGGGCCTAAATCCATCGTTTTTTTGTTCATCATGCCATTCCAGTTTGAACCCAGCCATATGCAAATCAGTCTTGACCCTGTGCCACATGGGAACAGTCCAGCCCGAACTGCCAAGCCAGGTCCTCCCTGGACTGGAATAAGCATCCTAGGACCGGTTTCGGGGTTTCACCGCTCTTCAGCCAGGATAGCTTGATTCCAGTGGCATAGAGAGCACGGGACTCACGTCTGAGCATACCCGTCCCACTCGGGGTGACAAATGCATAAACAACAGTTGATGGACAGAATGAAGAATAATGTCATACATTCACCCCAGTACAGAGATTTGGGCCTAAATCCATCGTTTTTTTGCTCACCATGCCATTCCAGTTTGAACCCAGCCATATGCAAATCAGTCTTAACCCTGTGCCTCATGGGAACAGTCCAGCCCGAACTGCCAAGCCAGGTCCTCCCTGGACTGGAATAAGCATCCTAGGACCGGTTTCGGGGTTTCACCCCTCTTCAGGCAGGATAGCTTGATTCCAGTGGCATGGAGAGCACGGGACTCACGTCTGAGCATACCGATCCCACTCGGGGTGACAAATGCAAAAACAACAGTTGATGGACAAAATGCAGATCAATGTCATACATTCACCCCAGTACAGAGATCTGGGTCAAAATCCATCGTTTTTTTGTTCACCATGCCATTCCAGTTTGAACCCAGCCATATGCAAATCAGTCTTGACCCTGTGCCTCATGGGAACAGTCCAGCTCGAACTGCCAAGCCAGGTCCTCCCTGGACTGGAATAAGCATCCTAGGACCGGTTTCGGGGTTTCACTGCTCTTCAGCCAAGATAGCTTGATTCCAGTGGCATAGAGAGCACGGGACTCACGTCTGAGCATACCCATCCCACTCGGGGTGACAAATGCAAAAACAACAGTTGATGGACAGAATGAAGAACAATGTCATACATTCACCCCAGTACAGAGATCTGGGCCTAAATCCATCGTTTTTTTCTTCACCATGCCATTCCAGTTTGAACCCAGCCATATGCAAATCAGTCTTGACCCTGTGCCTCATGGGAACAGTCCAGCCCGAACTGCCAAGCCAGGTCCTCCCTGGACTGGAATAAGCATCCTAGGACCGGTTTCGGTGTTTCACCCCTCTTCAGCCAGGATAACTAGATTCCAGTGGCATAGAGAGCACGGAACTCACGTCTGAGCATACCCGTCCCACTCGGGGTGACAAATGCAAAAACAACAGTTGATGGACAGAATGCAGAACAATGTCATACATTCACCCCAGTACAGAGATCTGGACCTAAATCCATCGTTTTTTTGCTCACCATGCCATTCCAGTTTGAACCCAGCCATATGCAAATCAGTCTTGACCCTGTGCCTCATGGGAACAGTCCAGCCTGAACTGCCAAACAGGTCCTCCCTGGACTGGAATAAGCATCCTAGGACCGGTTTCGGGGTTTCACCCCTCTTCAGGCAGGATAGCTTGATTCCAGTGGCATGGAGAGCACGGGACTCAAGTCTGAGCATACCCATCCCACTCGGGGTGACAAATGCAAAAACAACAGTTGATGGACAGAATGCAGATCAATGTCATACATTCACCCCAGTACAGAGATCTGGGCCTTAATCCATCCATTTTTTGCTCACCATGCCATTCCAGTTTGAACCCAGCCATATGCAAATCAGTCTTGACCCTGTGCCTCATGGGAACAGTCCAGCCCGAACTGTCAAGCCAGGTCCTCCCTGGACTGGAATAAGCATCCTAGGACCGGTTTTGGGGTTTCACCACTCTTCAGCCAGGATAGCTTGATTCCATTGGCATGGAAAGCACGGGACTCACGTCTGAGCATACCCGTCCCACTCGGGGTGACAAATGCAAAAACAACAGTTGATGGACAGAATGCAGAACAATGTCATACGTTCACACCAGTACAGAGATCTGGGCCCAAATCCATCGTTTTTTTGTTCACCATGCCATTCCAGTTTGAACCCAGCCATATGCAAATCAGTCTTGACCCTGTGCCTCATGGGAACAGTCTAGCCCGAACTGCCAAGCCAGGTCCTCCCTGGACTGGAATAAGCATCCTAGGACCGGTTTCGGGGTTTCACCCCTCTCATCAGCCAGGATAGCTTGATTCCAGTGGCATGGAGAGCACAGGACTCACGTCTGAGCATACCCGTCCCATTTGGGGTGAAAAATGCAAAAACAACAGTTGATGGACAGAATGCAGAACAATGTCATACATTCACCCCAGTACAGAGATCTGGGCCTAAATCCATCGTTTTTTTGCTCACCATGCCATTCCAGTTTTAACCCAGCCATATGCAAATCAGTCTTGACCCTGTGACTCACAGGAACAGTCCAGCCCGAACTGCCAAGCCAGGTCCTCCGTGGACTGGAATAAGCATCCTAAGACCGGTTTCGGGGTTACACCCCTCTTCAGCCAGGATAGCTTGATTCCAGTGGCATGGAGAGCACGGGACTCACATCTGAGCATTCCCGTACCACTCGGGGTGACAAATGCAAAAACAACAGTTGATGGACAGAATGCAGAACAATGTCATACATTCACCCCAGTACAGAGATCTGGGCCTTAATCCATCCATTTTTTGCTCACCATGCCATTCCAGTTTGAACCCAGCCATATGCAAATCAGTCTTGACCCTGTGCCTCATGGGAACAGTCCAGCCCGAACTGCTAAGCCAGGTCCTCACTGGACTGGAATAAGCATCCTAGGACCGGATCCGGGGTTTCACCCCTCTTCAGCCAGGACAGCTTGATTCCAGTGGCATGGAAAGCACGGGACTCACGTCTGAGCATACCCGTCCCACTCGGGGTGACAAATGCAAAAACAACAGTTGATGGACAGAATGCAGAACAATGTCATACATTCACCCCAGTACAGAGATCTGGGCCTTTATCCATCCATTTTTTGCTCACCATGCCATTCCAGTTTGAACCCAGCCATATGCAAATCAGTCTTGACCCTGTGACTCACAGGAACAGTCCAGCCCGAACTGCCAAGCCAGGTCCTCCCTGGACTGGAGTAAGCATCCTAAGACCGGTTTAGGGGTTACACCCCTCTTCAGCCAGGACAGCTTGATTCCAGTGGCATGGAGAGCACGGGACTCACGTCTAAGCATTCCCGTCCCACTCGGGGTGACAAATGCAAAAACAACAGTTGATGGACAGAATGTAGAACAATGTCATACATTCACCCCAGTACAAAGATCTGGGCCTAAATCCATTGTGTTTTTGCTCACCATGCCATTCCAGTT
>NW_028187366.1:0-5000 GCF_964204655.1 Triturus cristatus
AAGAGTAGTAGAGTGAATAGTAGAGAGTAGTAGAGTGTGAGTAGTAGAGAGTGAGTAGTAGAGTAGAGAGTGAGGAGTAGAGCGTGAATAGTAGAGAGTAGAGAGTAGTAGAAAGTGAGTAGTAGAGAGTGAGTAGTAGAGATTGAGTAGTAGAGAGTGAGGAGTAGAGAGTGAGTAGTAGAGAGAGAGTAGTAGACAGTAGAGAGAGAGTAGTAGAGAGTAGTAGAGAGTGAGTAGTGGAGAGTGAGTATAGAGTGAGTAGTGGAGAGTAGAGTAGTAGAGAGTGAGTAGTAGAGAGTAGTAGAGAGTCATAGATAGTGAATAGTAGAGAGTGAGTAGTAGAGAGTGAATAGTAAAGAGTAGTAGAGAGTAGTAGATAGTGAGTAGTAGAGAGTAGTTGAGTGAGTAGTAGAGAGTAGTAGAGAGTGAGTAGTAGAGAGTGAGTAGTAGAGTAGAGAGTGAGTAGTAGAGAGTCAGGAGTAGAGCGTGAGTAGTAGAGAGTAGTAGAGAGTGAGTAGTAGAGAGTGAGTAGTAGAGAGTGAGTAGTAGAGAGTGAGTAGTACAGAAAGAGTAGTAGACAGTAGAGTGAGTAGTAGAGAGTAGTAGAGAGTGAGTAGTAGAGAGTGAGGAGTAGAGAGTGAGGAGTAGAGAGTGAGGAGAAGTGAGTCAGTAGTAGAGAGAGTAGTAGACAGTAGAAAGTAGAGAGTGAGTAGTAGAGAGTGAGTTGTAGAGAGCAGTAGAGAGTGAGTAGTGGTAAGTAGTAGAGAGTAGTAGAGAGTGATTAGTAGAGAGTAGTAGAGTGAGTAGTAGAGAGTAGAGTAGTAGAGAGTGAGTAGTAGAGAGTCATAGAGAGTGAGTAGTAGAGAGTGAGTAGTAGAGAGTGAGTAGTAGAGAGTAGTAGAGAGTAGTAAAGAGTGAGTCATACAGAGTAGTAGAGTGAGTAGTAGAGAGTAGAGAGTAGTAGAGAATAGTAGAGAGTAAGTAGTAGAGAGTGAGTAGTAGAGAGTGAGTAGTACAGAGTGAGTAGTACAGAGTGAGTAGTTGAGAGTGGTAGAAAGTGAGTAGTAGAGCGTGAGGAGTAGAGTGAGTAGCAGAGAGAGAGTAGTAGACAGTAGAGTCAGTAGTAGAGAGTGAGTAGTAGAGAGTAGTAGAGAGTGAGGAGTAGCGAGTGAGGAGTAGACAGTGAGGAGAAGTGAGTGAGTAGTAGAGAGAGAGTAGTAGACTGTAGAGAGTAGTATAGAGTGAGAAGTAGAGAGTAGTAGATAGAGTAGTAGAGAGTAGAGAGTAGTAAAGAGTAGTAGAGAGTGAGTAGTAGAGAGTGAATAGTAGGCAGTAGAGAGTAGAGAGTTGTAGAGAGTGAGTAGTAGAGAGTGAGTAGTAGAGATTGAGTAGTAGAGAGTGAGGAGTAGAGAGAGAGTAGTAGACAGTAGAGAGTGAGTAGTAGAGAGTAGTAAAGAGTGAGTAGTGGAGAGTGAGTAGTAGAGAGTAGTAGAGTGAGTAGTGGAGAGTAGAGTAGTAGAGAGTGAGTAGTAGAGAGTAGTAGAGAGTCATAGATAGTGAATAGTAGAGAGTGAGTAGTAGAGAGTGAATAGTAGAGAGTAGTAGAGAGCAGTAGAGAGTGAGTAGTAGAGAGTAGTTGAGTGAGTAGTAGAGAGTAGTAGAGAGTGAGTAGTGGAGAGTGAGTAGTAGAGAGTAGTAGAGTGAGTAGTGGAGAGTAGAGTAGTAGAGAGTGAGTAGTAGAGAGTAGTAGAGAGTCATAGATAGTGAATAGTAGAGAGTGAGTAGTAGAGAGTGAATAGTAGAGAGTAATAGAGAGCAGTAGAGAGTGAGTAGTAGAGAGTAGTTGAGTGAGTAGTGGAGAGTAGAGTAGTAGAGAGTGAGTAGCAGAGAGTAGTAGAGAGTCATAGATAGTGAATAGTAGAGAGTGAGTAGTAGAGAGTGAATAGTAGAGAGTAGTAGAGAGCAGTAGAGAGTGAGTAGTAGACAGTAGAGAGTGAGTACTAGAGAGTAGTAGAGAGTGAGTAGTGGAGAGTGAGTAGTAGAGAGTAGTAGAGTGAGTAGTGGAGAGTAGAGTAGTAGAGAGTGAGTAGTAGAGAGTAGTAGAGAGTGAGGAGTAGCGAGTGAGGAGTAGACAGTGAGGAGAAGTGAGTGAGTAGTAGAGAGAGAGTAGTAGACTGTAGAGAGTAGTATAGAGTGAGAAGTAGAGAGTAGTAGATAGAGTAGTAGAGAGTAGAGAGTAGTAAAGAGTAGTAGAGAGTGAGTAGTAGAGAGTGAATAGTAGGCAGTAGAGAGTAGAGAGTTGTAGAGAGTGAGTAGTAGAGAGTGAGTAGTAGAGATTGAGTAGTAGAGAGTGAGGAGTAGAGAGAGAGTAGTAGACAGTAGAGAGTGAGTAGTAGAGAGTAGTAAAGAGTGAGTAGTGGAGAGTGAGTAGTAGAGAGTAGTAGAGTGAGTAGTGGAGAGTAGAGTAGTAGAGAGTGAGTAGTAGAGAGTAGTAGAGAGTCATAGATAGTGAATAGTAGAGAGTGAGTAGTAGAGAGTGAATAGTAGAGAGTAGTAGAGAGCAGTAGAGAGTGAGTAGTAGAGAGTAGTTGAGTGAGTAGTAGAGAGTAGTAGAGAGTGAGTAGTGGAGAGTGAGTAGTAGAGAGTAGTAGAGTGAGTAGTGGAGAGTAGAGTAGTAGAGAGTGAGTAGTAGAGAGTAGTAGAGAGTCATAGATAGTGAATAGTAGAGAGTGAGTAGTAGAGAGTGAATAGTAGAGAGTAATAGAGAGCAGTAGAGAGTGAGTAGTAGAGAGTAGTTGAGTGAGTAGTGGAGAGTAGAGTAGTAGAGAGTGAGTAGCAGAGAGTAGTAGAGAGTCATAGATAGTGAATAGTAGAGAGTGAGTAGTAGAGAGTGAATAGTAGAGAGTAGTAGAGAGCAGTAGAGAGTGAGTAGTAGACAGTAGAGAGTGAGTACTAGAGAGTAGTAGAGAGTGAGTAGTGGAGAGTGAGTAGTAGAGAGTAGTAGAGTGAGTAGTGGAGAGTAGAGTAGTAGAGAGTGAGTAGTAGAGAGTAGTAGAGAGTCATAAATAGTGAATAGTAGAGAGTGAGTAGTAGAGAGTGAATAGTAGAGAGTAGTAGAGAGTGAGTAGTGGAGAGTGAGTAGTAGAGAGTAGTAGAGTGAGTAGTGGAGAGTAGAGTAGTAGAGAGTGAGTAGTAGAGAGTAGTAGAGAGTCATAGATAGTGAATAGTAGAGAGTGAGTAGTAGAGAGTGGATAGTAGAGAGTAGTAGAGAGCAGTAGAGAGTGAGTAGTAGACAGTAGAGAGTGAGTAGTAGAGAGTAGTAGAGAGTGAGTAGTGGAGAGTGAGTAGTAGAGAGTAGTAGAGTGAGTAGTGGAGAGTAGAGTAGTAGAGAGTGAGTAGTAGAGAGTAGTAGAGAGTCATAGATAGTGAATAGTAGAGAGTGAGTAGTAGAGAGTGAATAGTAGAGAGTAGTAGAGAGCAGTAGAGAGTGAGTAGTAGAGAGTAGTTGAGTGAGTAGTAGAGAGTAGTAGAGAGTGAGTAGTAGAGAGTGAGTAGTAGAGTAGAGAGTGAGTAGTAGAGAGTGAGGAGTAGAGCGTGAGTAGTAGAGAGTAGTAGAAAGTGAGTAGTAGAGAGTGAGTAGTAGAGATTGAGTAGTAGAGAGTGAGGAGTAGAGAGTGAGTAGTAGAGAGTGAGTAGTAGAGAGTGAGTAGTAGAGAGTGAGTAGTACAGAAAGAGTAGTAGACAGTAGAGTGAGTAGTAGAGAGTGAGTAGTAGAGATAGTAGTAGAGAGTGAGTAGTAGAGAGTGAGGAGTAGAGAGTGAGGAGTAGAGAGTGAGGAGTAGAGAGTGAGGAGAGTGAGTGAGAAGAAGTGAGTGAGTAGTAGAGAGAGTAGTAGACAGTAGAAAGTAGAGAGTGAGTAGTAGAGAGTGAGTAGTAGAGAGCAGTAGAGAGTGAGTAGTAGAGAGTGAGTAGTGGTAAGCAGTAGAGAGTAGTAGAGAGTGATTAGTAGAGAGTAGTAGAGTGAGTAGTAGAGAGTAGAGTAGTAGAGAGTGAGTAGTAGAGAGTCATAGAGAGTGAGTAGTAGAGAGTGAGTAGTAGAGAGTAAGTAGTAGAGAGTAGTAGAGAGTAGTAAAGAGTGAGTAGTACAGAGTAGTAGAGTGAGTAGTAGAGAGTAGAGAGTAGTAGAGAATAGTAGAGAGTGAGTAGTAGAGAGTGAGCAGTAGAGAGTGAGTAGTAGAGAGTGAGTAGTACAGAGTGAGTAGTTGAGCGTGGTAGAAAGTGAGTAGTAGAGCGTGAGGAGTAGAGAGTGAGTAGCAGAGAGAGAGTAGTAGACAGTAGAGTGAGTAGTAGAGAGTGAGTAGTAGAGAGTAGTAGAGAGTGAGGAGTAGAGAGTGAGGAGAAGTGAGTGAGTAGTAGAGAGAGAGTAGTAGACAGTAGAGAGTAGTAAAGAGTAGTAGAGAGTGAGTAGTAGAGAGTAGTAGAGAGTGAGTAGTAGAGAGAGAGTAGTAGAGAGTGAGTTGTAGAGAGTGAGTAGTAGAGAGTAGAGAGTGAGTAAGAGAGTATTAGAGTACTAGAGAGTGAGTAGTAGAGAGTAAAGGGTAGTAGAGATTAGTAGAGAGTGAGTAGTAGAGAGTGAGTAGTAGCGAGTAGTAGAGAGTGAGTAGTAGAGAGTAGTAGAGAGTGAGTAGTAGAGAGTAGAGTGTAGTAGAGAGTGGGTAGTAGAGATTAGAGTGAGTAGTAGAGAGTAGTAGAGAGTGGGAGGAGAGTGTGTAGAGAGTGTGTAGGAGAGAGTGAGTAGTAGAGAGTAGATGAGAGTGAGTAGTAGAGAGAGAGTAGTAGAGAGTGAGTTGTAGAGAGTGAGTAGTAGAGAGTAGAGAGTGAGTAATAGAGTATTAGAGTACTAGAGAGTGAGATGGAGAGAGTAAAGGGTAGTAGAGATTAGTAGAGAGTGAGTAGTAGAGAGTGAGTAGTAGCGAGTAGAGTGTAGTAGAGAGTGGGTA